>NW_010357121.1:5565-96089 GCF_000414095.1 Morus notabilis
GGAAACCACCAAAAAATAAAGATCGGGAGAAGAAGAAGAGGAAAAAAAGGTAACATAAAATTATTCTGCAGAGTGGTGCTGAGGAAATTCCGATTTGGAGAATATTTGAGGGGCCAAATATATATATATATATATATATATTTTTTTTTTTTTTTGAGGAAAAGTCCGAGGACTAGATTAAATTGAAGGTAAGTCAAGAAGGACAGCGCGCTGGAAAGCCAGCAGGGTAATACAGAGGTCCAATTGTGAGAGGACTTAAGACAATAAGCTAAAACAGGCCAGAGAATGAGCAACCTATTGACATTACAGGGTCTAAAAATACAATAACAGCCCAAGTCAGAAAGATAAGCAACAATATCAAAAATTAAAGTACCATAGTTACCAAACAAATTCATTTCTCTGCCACTACCTTGCTCGCATCTGATTCAGCAATAGTTACTCTCCAACCCTTGGAGCGAGCAAACAGCAAACTCTCACGCAGAGCAAAGCATACGGCACCATAAGGCGAAAAACACCCTTCAACCATCTTATCAAAGGCACCTCAAACTGTTCCGGCTGCATCCCTGATGACACCTCCAACTGCAAAGTAGTCCTGGGAATTCAAAACGGCGGCATCAACGTTAAGCTTAGGTCACGTTCATTTCACTGATTTGAGTTTAAAATTTGAGTTTTACTACAGTAAAAAACTCTCACATAAAGTCACATCTCAATTCAAATTAAAAACTCGAATCAACAAACTAAACGGGCCCTTAATATATTTTGTATGAGGATTCATGTCATAGTTTGAATCATAGTTCGTAGTTCGCTATAGTATTTTTTCTCATAAAAAATACACGAAAATAGTTCTAAATCTATGAACCAAACGTCCACAAGATATTCAAGAGGCGGGCCAGACCAGACATCATGATTGCACTTTTTGCGGCAGAGTGGGTTGAACATTAATCACTTGGCAACGCTAAAATTCGAAGAGAAAGCGCTCTGCCCCCTCCGGAATAAGACTTGTCTCCTTTGAGCTACCTTCAAATAACAAGACCCCGTTCATTTCACTGATTAGAGTTTTGTTACAATAAAAAATTTTCAGAAACAGTTATATCTAACTTTTTTGTTATAGTAAAAAACTCTCACATAAAATTATATCTCAACGCGAATTAAAAACTCGAATAAGCGAATTAAACAGGCTCCAAACTATTCATGTCTTTCCAAATGGGCCTAATAGAAATTTGGTTTGCTACAGTAAAACAAAATTGACCTTAATATCTTTGTCATTATGTGTATATAAAATAAATATATATAAAAAAAAAGATAAGCTGTAATATTCATCATCAGGTTAGTTTTTACCAGTGGGGAATGCATTCAGAAATGCATCATGGATTTAAAAATGTAAAGAAAAGGTCGTAATCAACGGGTTCCTACTTATTAAGCTAAGGTTTTTTGTTTATTTGATTTTTCAACTACTTAATAAACTAAAATAAACAGCAATCAAAATGTTCTAAACAAGTCAATCAAAGTGTTCTAAACAACAAACTAATTAGCTAGTAGAGTTCTTGTAAATTTATCTTTCGGATAATAACCACTCAAGAAGAACTCCTAACCTAACCAATCTCAAGCTAAATATAGAAGTTTATTTTAGGAAACTTCTGCAGTAGAGACTGTCTTTTTAACCATCGGCAGAAATTATTATTTTAATTATTAAATTAAGATTTCCATAATGTGATTTGTAAGTGTTTATGTTAACGATTTGCAGCACTCGACTTTAGAACTACTAAAGTCATATATTAATATACTATTAAAAACTTAATTAAACGGTTAAAACAATAATATATCTATCGATGCTTAAAAAAAATTTTACCTTAAAATTCCCCTCAAAATAAAAAAAAATAATATAAAGAATCTTTTAAACGAAAATAAATCCGCAAGTGGCCACATATATGTATACCGATATTTGCTAGCTATAAAGCCATGCAAAAATGATGATGCCTACCATATATATAGCTAGAGTTAATAATTATGCTATAATATATATATATATATAATATATATATATATATAATATATACACATATACGTGCGTGTATGTGGCTTTTTATTTGTGCTCTTAAATACTTTTGGCTGTTCAAGAATAGTATGCCTTCATTGGTGTGTACTCATATACACCGGCACAAAGGAATGGTCTTGGTTATATTACGCATCCACTGAATTAGTCGCCCCTTTCAGAAGTGGTTCACAATATGCCACACCTTTACCTATTTTTAAATAACATTTACTCCATTGTTTTGAACCGAAAAATATGTGTACTTTTAAGAATATCTTGGATATATTAATAAAGCAAAGAATATCTCGGGTAAAAAGTATTTTAAATGGTACTAGCTTTTTTTTTTTTTTTTTTTTCCTTCCAAACAAGATGAGATTATTATTTATAATTAAATTACGTACAGAAAAGTATGTCAGTTAAAACATACGACAGTGAGGAATACATTTGCTGCGAAGATAAGACTATTAATTTTGACTTCTAGTGTGGAAATCCGTAGTTCCAATCTCTCTCTCGTCCTCATAAAAGAAAAGTAATAAAGGGTCTTTTACGGCCGAGTTTAATACTGACGTACGTTTTTGACCATTACACCTGATAAAAATTACATTAAAATAAAAAATTATGTAAAATAAATAATGTTTTAAATGGTTAAAAATTAAAGACCTATATATACTTAATTTATTCTTTTAGACCTAACACAAAAATCTCTGTATAGTAATTAGAGTAAAATTTTTAATATAAATCCCAAAAAGTGATTATGTTTGACCTCATCTGATTAGTCGGAGTTTCAAAAGCCTATGGTTCGGTCCAATCGGGTAGGTTCGGTCCAATCGGGTAGTTTCGCGTCTGTCCCTGTGAAACTCTTGAAGTTATGTGTCCGTTCAGTTCGCTAATTCGAGTTGAGATGTGATGTTGTGTGAAAGCTTTTTACTGTAACAAAAAAGTTAGATGCGACTGTTTCTGAGAGTTTTTTACTGTAACAAAACTCGAATTCTAAACTCGAATCAGCGAAAAGAACGGGCATAATTTTACAAATTTCCTAAACCATAGCTAGACACTAAACAAATCTACCAAGAAAATATCAATAAAAATAAAAATTGGCTGCACCTGTTTATGATGTCTAGTTATATGGCGTAGGAACTTTATAGATTTAGGAAATTTAAAAATTTATGTCTTATTATGCCTTCAAGAATTCTAACAAAAACTTTTGTAAATGTTTCATTAGCCCCACGAACTTCCCCTTTATCATAATTACTACTCATTAGAATTAATCATCAAATGGCAGTTACTTCATTTAGGAATTAACCAATACTATGCTTACATGCAAAATTGTTTGAACTTTCTTTAGGTATAATTTGGCGGGCAGGACAACCCATTTATTTCTGTTTTATTGTTTTAGCGAAAGTCCAACAACCTTCTCTTGTATTTGTTGTGCAATTAAAAGTAGGAGCTTTTTTCGGTAAGTCTCTCAGTATTGTCAATTTTTAATTAAAATCGCATCAGATTAAAAAATATATTTAATAAATAATTTTTTATACATATTTAATAGTTAAAAAATAAAAAAAAATTGTCATATTAATAATTTATTTTTTCTAATCTTATTAGAGAAATTCCGTTAGAAGTAAATAAACGTTATAAGAAGTTATTATCGCACTCCATTTAATATATGTGTGTGTATATATATATATATATATATTTATATATATTTGTTGCTCTTACCATTCATATATGTCCAATCTAACTTTTTTTTTTTCAAATTTTTCGCTTGCTTAAACGAACAAATTTTTGAAAAATCAAAGTTGTTATACAGACAACTTCAAAGATGCTTTATTAGATATGGCATTTGATGTAAATTTTGAAGCCCATAGTGGGGCCAAAGCAATTCGATTTACGTTCCACAGTACAAAGTCCAACCCCAACTGGTCTGAACATTTGTCCCAAATCTAGTGGAGGTTATAAGCTAAATTTGGTCAATATTGATATCGTTTTCCTCTTCCTCGGTGCAAGATGCATATATACTGAATAACCCTCCAAAATTAGGTGAGTTACAAACTTTCAAGGGGAAAGCAAGGAAATATTTTACGTGCGTTTAGAATTGATTTTTAATTATTTTTTAAAACATTTTTACACGTATTTTGAAATATGAAAATGAAAACGACTTGCAACTCATGTTTGTTCTACAAATATTTTAATAACAAAAACAAAATAAACACAAAGATAATGATTTTTGTGAAGAAATTAATAAACGGTTAAAAGTTATTTTTTTTTTATTTTTTTTTTATTTTTATTTTCTAGTTTTTATCAACAATGTTATAATATATTTATTAATAATTAAAAATAATCTCTTAAAAAATTAACTAAACACCCCAAAATAATTCTCGAAACAATCTCATTTTTATTTTTATATTAAAAATAAAATCATTTTGAAAACGTTACCTTTGTTTTATCTCATCCAAAGTTTCACTCAAAAAAAGAAAGGTACAATTAGGCATGGATTTGTGAAAAAAAATCTGGACAGTTTTTTTTTTTTTTTTTGGGTTAGATTTACTCCGATAAAACAGCTCAAATTAAAATAATTCAAATCACAAATTTACTTGTCATTCAATAGCTGCTAATTACCCGCATAGTTTGATCGGTAGGGTCCTAGATAGTTCAGTGCTTATGTATAAGTGATAAAATAAATCCGAGTTTGATATCACTTAAATATAATAATAAACATTAATCTACAGACGTTAAGTCATTTAATTTTATAGATTGACTATTTAAGATTATACTCAAGTAGATAGAAAGTCCAATTTCTATTGATATATTTTTGATGAGTACTGCTATGAAGATAAATTCAAATCTTAACTTTTATATACCAACTAATGTGACATGTGAATTACCATTTTTTCATCAGTAGATGTAATCTCTTTTATTAATTGACGTGATAATATTTTAAACATTTATATATTAATATATATATATATATATATATTATATACACACATATATAGTACGGATTTCATGGGATATCCTATAACCACATATGAATCTCGTTTCGTATAGATATGACCAAAGTTGCATATTCTTCATTGGATAGGATAACGTAATCCGATGTCTGATGAAGTAAAGCTCAAAACAAGGTGGTGGGTATTAGAAGAATGTATTCAAATTTACATAGCATCTTAACATATTACATTGATTCTTTTATTTGCTAAATAACATACTAAATCGGTTGATTCGCTTAATTTTGTTAGTATGATACATATAGGTAAAGTGAAACCCTTATAATCATTTCAAAAAATTATAATCAGTAAATTAGCATGAATCATGGCTTCAATTTTTACCCTGACAATCAAGATCACATTGATCTCAAATATTGGGATCAAAGAATCACACTCCAACTTTCTTTCTTTCTTTTTTTTTTTTAATCTATTTTTCAATAAAAAATTAAAACAGAAGTACAAATCAGACATTTTTTTTGTAGGTTGAAACTCTCATTGTGCCCGAACAAATAAAGAGTACGCGCCAAATTTATTGTTATTAATTAAAGCGGCAATTTTCAGCTACAATTTTCCTTTTTTAGGTGAGGCACTTCTACTGATGCTTGATATTATACGGTCAATACCACGTTAAATTTGTAACTAAAATTTAATAATATAAAAAAGAACCCAAAAAAGAAATGGTTCATTACAAGCCTTCCTGTCTTTTGGAGCTAGGTGCATATGCTTGTGGATATGGCATGGAATTCAGAAATAACTAGGATTTATTAAGATATATTTTTTTTATTTTCTTTATTCTCTTGAATTTTTTATTTTTTATTTTTATTTTTCTAACACGGAGACAATAACTGGTGCAATGAGCATCATCTCTGAGATGCGTGTAATAATGGAAGCTCATTGTAAGATTATGAGGGGCCCCACTCAGTATTCCTACCCTTTTTAACTTTTTGGGCAGAATTTTTCTGAGGTGAAATAATTATAGCCCAAGTAAGCCATCAATGAAAATCCCATCAATCCAACGGTCCAAATCAACAAATAATAATTATTATAATGTTATTATTATTATTATATAGTTTGTGTTTATGTGCAAACTTTGTGTGAGGTACATGTTCATTGAAAATGATGGAGGTCCCATCATCAATCTCAATTTTTTATTTATCTCATTTCTAAAGATCTTTTTTCAGTAGGTGGCATATAAGTAAGCCTACATTTTTATCATTTAATTTATTTAAAAATATATTAAATTAAAAAAGTACGTAAAATAAATAATTTTTAATAAATTTAACGGTTAAAAAATAAAAATTATTAATAGTTTATTTTTTTTCTAATTTTATAAAAAAAAACTTTCTTATTTTTATTTTTATTTTTTGGATTGATTTTACATATCTTTCTAGTTGGTGGGATAGCACCCATATACACAGTCAAAAGGCCCGAGCAGTTTTACAGACTCAAGCAACTTAAATCGGACATGATTAGGTAATTGATTCCTCCGTAATTAATGCAACGTGGATATATACATAACATACACTGTGTATATTTGTTTTGCTGAAAAAAGAAAAAGGAAAAAAAAATCTCTAAATACATTCCTTTGTGTCCGTTATTAACCGTCAAAAACGGTAAATTTATTGAGATGTTTTACTAACTCCGTACTGAATAAGCCGATGCGACATCAATTTTGTCCTAAGAATTTTCTTTGTTTTTAGACCTTCTTCGTACACTAACTTATGAGTAGATTAAGTTTTTTATTGTTAAATTTGTATAAAAATACATATAAATTAAAAAATATGTAAATTTAATTATTAAAAAAATTAATTTATTAATACGCGAGTGTGTCATAAAATCTTTTTTTTTTAAAAAAAAATTTCTTTGTTGTTTACTAATTGTTAATCTCTAATTTATCAGATTTTCCATATTTGTTTTAAAAACTACTAATGTATTATTTGGTTTTGAAAGCCATAAATTTTAGGGTCTATTTGATAGTGTTTTCAAAATAATTTTATTTTCAGTACAAAAATAAAAATGAGAATTTTTTAAAAATGATGCTGAGATTGTTTTAGAAATTGCATTAGGTTACCTTTCTTAGAGATTTGTTTAGGTATAAAAATTAAATTATATTTGAGTATATATTTTTAAATGTGTATTAAGTTATAACTCAGAAAAAGAATGAAAAAGGATATCCTCAACCATTTTTTATTTTTTAAATAAAAACCATTCTTGTTATTTTTTTTTGTTCCTACTTTTAAAGCATTTCCTAATCAAATGTTGTTTGGAGATATTTTTGTTTTTCTGCCTTAAAAAACGTAGAAATATATTTTTAAAAACAACTGAAATTAATTTTGAATAACCACTACAACAAAAAAGGTTATTAGTGACGACATTATTAGCGACCACATTTATCGTTGCTAAATTTATAGTATTAGCGACGACATGTCGTCACTTAAAAGAAAAAAATTTTTTTTGAATGACTTGTCGTTGCATTAAGCAATTACGACGACATGTCGTCACTTAAAAGAAAAAAAAAATTTTGAATGACTTGTCGTTGCATTAAGCAATTACGACGACATGTCGTTGCACAAAATTTCTCTATTTACGACGACATGTCGTCGCT
Organism: Morus notabilis; assembly: GCF_000414095.1. Lineage (NCBI taxonomy): Eukaryota > Viridiplantae > Streptophyta > Magnoliopsida > Rosales > Moraceae > Morus > Morus notabilis. The sequence goes on from NW_010357121.1 coordinate 13,187, forward strand.
AAAATTGAACGGGTTATTCACGACGACATGTCGTCGCTAATATCCGTTGGCGCCAAAACCAATCTGGCGCCACCAATTTTGGCACCAGTTTGTACATTATTTGCGACGACATGTCCTCACAAATATTGATTGTTATAGCTGGCAGTGACGTGACCAAAAAGAGGTGGGATATTTTACGGTTTTCCGTGAATAGGTTCCAGATATTTCTTTATTTTTTACGACGACTATACAAAATGTCGTCGCAAAAAAATGGTTTCAAAAAATTCTTTTCAGAACGACTGTATTTGCGATGACACATGTCGTCAGAAAAAAGGGTTCCAGAAAATTCTATCAAGGACGACTATTTTTTACGACGATAATTTTAATAATATGGGCACAAATAAAAAGGGATTTAATTTTTCACCAAAAAAAGGGCAGAAACTTTGGCGGTTTTCTTAAAATTATTTGCGACGACATTGTTAAATTATCGCCGCAAAAAATGAACCAGGGTATATTCCCTAAGAATATTCTCAGAAATATTAATGAGGTGAAGAAGAACGCCATCGTAGACCTCCTTCTGCCATTTTTCCCGGTGAGCCTCTCATGTTTTCCCTTACTCTCTCTGTCCAAAACCATCAAAAACCATCCAAAAACACTGAAAATAGCTAAAAAAATATCGTTCTCTCCTCAAATCTTTCATTTGTGGAGAAAAAGTTAAAAAACGCGGAGTTTTCATCTCCCCCTTGCCGCCTACTTTTCCAGCCACACTCGCCGTTTTCTGGCCGTCGGCACCCTCATTTCCCTGCATCCTTACCGTTCTCCAACCCCCGGTATTTATGGATTTGGATTTTGTGAGTTAATATTTTGGTATTTTGTTAATTAATTTTGGTATTTTTGTTATGGTTTATGATTATGTTTTAGATTTTGGATATAGTTTGTGCTTTTGAATTTAGAATTGTGAATTTTAAATTAGAATTGAAACTGAAATATGTGATAATTAGATTAGAATTTGTATGAAATTTGTTTAATGATGAGTATGTGATAATTAAAAAATTAGATAAAAATTTTAATTAGGATTATATTAATAATAAAATAATTAAATAAACTAATGTTAAATACTTATTATAAAATAATTTGTGTTAATTTTCATAAAATTTGATAAAACTTTATAAATTTTTTGTAGTAGAGATGCCTATGGACAAGAGTTGGATACATTTAAGGAACCGGTTGTCTGATAAGTACTGGGATGGTTTGTGTGCTTTTTATTGAGGTTGGAAATAATTATGCAAATTCACTCGGGGGTATTAGTTGTCCGTGTATCAAGTGTAGAAATCATGAGATGCGTCCACCCGAAACAGTGAAAGCGCACATACATTGATGGGGTTTTGATACAAGTTACACCACATGGATTCACCATGGTGAAGTATGTCCTGCTGCTGCAGTTGTCAGTGAATCTGTTGACGAGATGTTTGCAGTGTTAAGTGATGTGGCTGGAATTAGTGATGATCATGAGACAATGGGTGAGACAAAAACAATTATAGAAGATACGCATTATGATGAATTTAGAGATCTCTTATCCGAGCTCCAAGTCGGATTGTATCCGGGTTGCACTAAGTATTCATCGTTGAATTTTTTAGTGAAACTAATGCATCTAAAAGTGTTGTACAAGTGGCCTAATGAATGCATGGATGAAATGTTGAAGTTACCGAGAGATGCACTTCCTGAAGGGAACAAGTTACCTACATCGCATTACGAGGCAAAGAAGTTATTGAGTAAACTGGATCTGAGCTACGAGGTAATTCATGTGTGTAAGTATGATTGCGCTTTGTTTTGGAAGTAGAATGCTGCGTTGCAGTCTTGTCCAGTATGTAGTACAAGTCGTTGGAAGAGTAAAAAGGGAAAAAAAGTTCTGTGGAAAACACTCTGATATTTCCCTTTGAAGGATCGGCTGAAGTGTCTATATGCTTCCCGTTAGACTGCTAAGGAAATGACGTGGCACGTACGGGGGTGTTCGAGGGATGAAGACTTAATGCGTCATCCAGTTGATGGTACGGAGTGCAAATATTTTGACGAAAAACATCCACAATTTGCACGTGAACCGAGAAATGTTCAATTAGGGTTAGCGACTGATGGTTTCAACATATTCGGGAATATGAGTCTATCATACAGTATGTGGCATGTTATTGTGACTGCATATAATTTACCCCCATGGCTATGTATGAAGGACCCATATAAGATATTGACGTTATTGGGATGAAAGGGTTGTTGTTCGTGATGCTGCTACGAATACATCGTTTCGGATGCATGCAGTGTTGCTGATGACAGTTAACGACTTTCCTGCGCGTAGTAGTTTATCTAGTTAGAGTGGTAAGGGTACTTCGCGTGTCCCAATTGCAATGATGCAACTCCATCGAAGCGAATAACGAGTAAAATTTACTTTGTTGGGCATATACAATGGCTTCCTATGAGTCATAGGATGAAGACTAACAAAAAGTTTGATGATAAGGTTGATCGACGACCTTTCCCACCTCAGAAATTCGTTAAGCAAATATTGGCTCAATTAAAAAGGGTGGAATCTCGATTGCCAGGTAAACATGAAAAATTTGGCAGTAAGAAGTGAAAGAGACATCCGACAGAGCTTAATTGGATGAAGAAGAGTATCTTTTGGGAGTTACCTTACTGGACCTCATTGTCGCTACGTCATAACTTAGATGTCATGCATATTGAGAAGAATGTGTGTGATAGTTTGTTGGGCACAATTCTAAATATTGACTAAAAAAGTAAGGATATAGATAAGGCGATGATCGATTTACAAGATATGAGGGTACATAAGGAGTTACATTTGTATAAAGATGGTGATCGTTGGATGAAACCATATGCAACGTACACATTGACTCCGGCAGATTGTAAAAAGTTTTGCGATTTCTTAAAGTCAGTACGATTTCTTGATGGGTTTGCTTCAAATCTTCAGAAAAACGTGATCGATGGAAACAATAAATTTATTGGGTTAAAATCACACGATTGTCATGTCATACTGCAGCGATTATTGCCAACAGCGATTCGACCATTTATGAAGAAAGAAATTTTCGATCCAATTACCGAATTGAGCAACTTCTTTCAGTTGATATGTTCTAGGACATTGCAGATGAGTGATTTAGAGATAGCCCAACAGGATATTATTGTTATTTTATGCAAGTTAGAAACAATTTTTCCTCCAGCCTTTTTTGATGTAATGGTTCATTTAGTAATACACTTGCTAGAAGAAGCCATTCGAGGAAGACCTATTCATTTGAGGTGGACGTATCCTTTCGAACGATTCCTTGGTTTATTAAAAAAAATATATGAGGAATCAGGCAAGACCGGAGGGTTCGATTATCGTGGCTTATATTATCAACAAAGCACTGAATTTTTGTTCAATGTATCTAAATGGCATTGAGACAAGATTTAACAGACTTGAGAGAAATTAGGTAGACGACGCAGATGGTAGTGTGAAGAAAATATCTGTTTTCCAATCGAAATACCGTCCAATTGGGAAGATGATCCTGATGACATTAGACAACCAATTACGAAGTAAGGCCGAGTGGTACATATTACACAACTGTTCAGAAATCTAACACTACATTAAGTAAGTATTACCTCATTGTTTTATTACATAATTGAGTCACATGAAATGATAACACTAACTCAAATTTATAATTTCAGTGAACACAAGAAAGAACTTAATGATACTGGTCGAACTGGATCATTAGACGAAATTCAATTCAGAGAATTTCCAAAATGGTTCCGGCATAAGGTATTACGCTATAGTCATAATTTATAATTTCAAAAACTTTGGCTACATAGAACTTCAGTTGATATTGTTTACTGTTGACAGATATCCAATCTGCAAAAGCGAAACATGCCAGACGCGATGACACAATTGATTTCATTTTCGCGTGGTTCAAGTTTCTCCGTTAAAAGCTACTCCGGCTGTGTGGTGAACGGAGTCAAGTTTCTAACATACAGTCGAGATATCAAATACCCATAACAGTGGTATTTGTGTTTGCGGACCAGATAACCAGACATATTACGGAGTACTGGAAGAGATTTATGAATTATCATACATAAATAACAACTATGTTCTTCTGTTTAAATGTAAATGGTTCGACACTCATTCAGGAAGAAAGAGAGTTCAACAACACAAGAATAGAACGAGTATCTTCGTCAAGGATTCCTGGTATGAGAATGAACCATTTATACTGGCATCTCAAGCGGAACATGTTTTTTATATGGATGATTTATTCAACGGGCTGAACTGGAAAATTGTTGAACATTTTGGACGTCGACATATTTGGGATATTCCATATACGGATGTAGATGACATTACAGTAGTTCAAGATACCGAGTCTATGAATGTTGACTTAGTTGTGGAACTCTCCGAGATTGACACTTTGATGTGGAATCGACCTGATATATCATCTGATGTTGTCTTGTCCGATGTTGATGCAATTTTAAAAGACAAGTCTTCTGTTGGGGATAATGACTCTGATATACTGGTCGAGGATGATGAAGAAGACTATGTTGAAGAAGACATCGATGATTCTGAGGATGATAGTGACATAAATGAGGAAAGCGACAACCAAGACATTAACAGTGACGATGAATAGAAATTATGTACTGCGATTATTGTTTTAATAATTATAATTATTCATATAACATAAGAATTATGTAAATAAGATAATAACATTTATGATGACTTCTTAACAGGTAATCATGTCTAGCCCAGTTGCTACATGTGCTGGTTCTTTAGGGGGAGCGCAGCCTCCACCCGATCCTTATAGGTTGCCATCACACTGTGGGTCTGGTATGTTAGAACATAATGATAAATTTGTTAAATTAATTACATCAATATTATATGATCACTAAATATATGTCATTCTACAGCACCCGATGCCGCACCTCGACGACGTCGTGGAGGTCGAAGGAAGGCTAAGGGTCACAAAATCGCAACCAGCATGGCAAAGGAAGGAAAGATTACCCCATGTTTTACAAACGTGGAGGTACTTAAAAGGCAGTTGGAAACTACAGCACCTGGTTCGATAGTGCCATTGGAATCCATGTTACAAATGTCTGTAAGCCTTTCCACGATGCCAGGAAGGACGTGGACATCCAGCATAAGAGAGAGATTCAACAGCACCTGCTGGTATAAATTATTCAATTTTATTATTTTTTAATTTAATCTAAATTTCAATATAATAAAATCATTTAACATGTTTATGTTGTATTACAGGAATGGTTCAACCTCGATTATGACCAGGACGATGGTATACTTAGGTCTGTGGTTGACAGTGAGGCTACAAAATGTTATACGGATTGGAAAAGTGACCTCCATGATTATTTTAAAGATCTTGATGGTTCACAAAATGAGAGTGCAGTTAAGGCCCACCCTCCCAAAAATCTCAAGAATCCAGCTCACTGGGGTCATTGCTGCGATAGATTCATGTCCGACAAGTTTCGGGTAATTGAATATATTTTATATGTTGTTTTTATAAAATATATAATAAAGGTTAATTTTACTAACGCCGAATGTAATCATAAATAGAAAAAGTCTGGGATCAATAAACTTAATCGTAGCAACTAAAAGTGGGCGAGGATTCATGGTCGGCTGTCGTACTCCCAACATCGCGATAAGAAAGTAAGTATTTGTTAATAATTTATTCAATATAAATGTTAATTTGATAATCGATTACATTATATTCAAATACATTTAAACTACTATACAGTCTACCAGAGGGACTCAACAACCGATGTCCGTCATCGATAACAGGTGGGACATGCATCACCGTGGGGATACTTGGGTTAATCCCCAAGCTGAGCAGACTTTTGTAAGTATAATCGTAATGTTTAATCATATTTCTTTTTATTTAAATCACATTATGTATTTAATTATTTTTCTTTTAATATATGTAGCATCGGATTGAGAGAGAAAGAGAAACGCAGATCCAAACGCAGTCTGCTACTTATGGATCATCTGCAGTCAGAACAGTTAACGAGGAGGATATTATGGGGCAGTTTCTGGGTACCCGTAGAGGACATAAGACTGGAGTGGGTCGCACACTCCCACAAAAAGTTTATCGAGGGGATGTGTCGTCATCTGGCTCACGCTCGGCAAGATCTTCTACGACACGTTCTGACCCACACGTAGAAGAATACTTACAACAAGTTACCAGCAAAACCTCCAGCTGTACGAGAGCGTCAGAATGATGCAGGATTTCATCACTCAAATGCACCCCAACATGACTTTCCCAACGATTACTCCTCATGTGCTGTATGTCCGTCTAGGTCATCCGCCTCTGAATCCTTCTGATGATAACAACGATAATTCTAGTGATGCTGCTAATTTAGGAGATTAGATTTTTATTAATATAACAATTTGTACTTCCGCACATTTCTACTATAATTACAATTTTATTTTATTTTATTAATTACTTTTTACAATAATAATTTTTATTATTTATTTCTTTTTATTTAATTTTTATTTATATTTAATATCATGAATTATATTGATTATAATTATTAAAATGAGAAAAAAATAAATAAAAAATTAAAATATTATTTGTGACGACAAATGTGGTCGCAACAAATATAAGCCACGTCAGCTAAGTCTGCGTCTTTTGCAACGACTTAATTCAAAAAATGTTGTCGCAATTACTTAATGCCATGTCATCTTAACGATGTACCCGGCGAAATAATTGCAGCGACTCATTTGCAACAATTATCGTCGCAAATATAATTGCGACGACAAGCTGTTGTCGCAAAAATTGTTTTTATGACTATTCAATTGCAGCGACAGGTTTGCGATGACAAGTGGTCGCTAAAAATTCATTTGCGACGACTCTTTATTTTTGGCAACGACTTTTTATCGTCGCTAATAACCCTTTTTCTTATAACGAGCTCCTTAGTATTTCATTCTTCACATACCTTGTAGACAAAAACAAGGTGAAAAACAAAAATACGCTTTAGTCGTTAAAGGAAAATATTTTAAACATTAAAAGACAAAAAAACCATAAAACAAAATATGAAATTTGAGAAAAAAAAACATACATGAATTTATGTTCTTAAAATACCTAACAGATTGTCAAAGATTTTTCCCCATAAATTTCTCAAATAAATTTGATCTAATTAAAGGCATCTTTGTATTTTCTTCTCCACAAAGTCCTTGAAGGATGAAATTCAAACAAGTTTTTTAAATATAAAGGATACATTTGTAATTTCAAAGAAATAAAGGATTAATTTACACATAAAAAGAATAATTTAAACAAAAAATTAAAAACTAGAATGTATTTTTTTGTAACTACCCCTTACCTAATTAATATCCCAGTTCTTCAAAGCTAATATACCTAGGGACATTGAAATCCTTTTACTCGATGTTATAGCAATGAGAAAGTAAAAAAAATAAAATAAAAACGAAAAATAGTTCATGTATAAAAAATTATTTCATTAAATGTATTCATAAAATTACAATATAGCACTCTAACAGTTAAAAACGATTGAGTACAGCCTAAAAGATTTTTGACACTACTCGTGATTGCTCATGAAAGAATTTTTCTTATAGTAAAAACATAAAAATTGTTAGAAAAAACGTTATTTTATTAGAACATTATGAAAAATTTATCCTTAAAAATACATGAGTCTAGACCTTTATCACTTATTATTGATAAATATCATTTTTGTTAGTATAATTATTTGACTAAAAAGGTTATGAATCAAGAATAAAGAGTAAAAATCCCTTTTTGTTAGTATAATTATTTGACTAAAAAGGTTATGAATCAAGAATAAATAGTAAAAATCCCGACTCATGCACTTTTAAGGAGTATTTGTCACGATTACCCTATTTATTAATTGCCAAACAATATTTAGATTAGAATAGAAACATTATTCATTCGCAAACTTGTCTTCATCCTAATTCCGTTAGAGATCAATAATAAGCTCGTCATAAAGGTTAAATTGTGCCTCTCATAGTCAAAGAGTTGTTGTTTAATAGCTAACGTTTATCATTGTTTAAATATTACTATCAACATATGAAGGTGTGAATTTGGATTAAAACCGTACTGTTAATAATAAATAGCCTACTTGGATTAAGATTAGGAAGGCCGGTATACAAATATATGTATAGTGGTGGAGTTAGGCTTCGTATAATATTAAATTTTTGTCTTAAAAAAAAGTGTGAAATTAAGTGGGGTTATATATGAAAAAAAACTGTATTTTAACAGGACAAAATGAGAAAATCACAAATTTTTAAAGGTTATTTTAAAAAATAAAAATAAAAAAACTCAGTTCTCCAAATAGCTCGCCACTGTGTACGTATATACAAATACATTTCTTGTATACATGAGAGACGTGAGAATTGGGATGTTAGGGCTAGCCGTTAGGGTTTGGTTTTTGTGGGGGCAAAAAAAGGGACCAGAGCCGAAGATGTGAAGGAAAAAAATAATATAGAACACGTAGAATGATAATGATGTGTATCTATCTATAAATTAAAGCTGTTTTAATGTAATTAAATATGGTTATTTAATGTTCTAAAAGGAGGTAGTAAAGAAGGAAGAAAATAATATTGGTTCCTTTTATAGTTGTGATGGTTGCAGCGAAAGTTAGATATATGTTGTTGAACTGATCTATCCAAACTCAGATTGGAAATATGTCTTCAGGTCTTGTTCGAATTCTCTCTCTCTCTCTCTCTCTTTTCACCAACAGTGGATTTTCATTAAAGAAATAGAAAAAAAAAAAAAAAAAAAAGCGGAAAGAAGCAGCAGAGGCACATGCATATTTAGAGATGCAGTGGGATAAATAATATCTGTAAACGAAGTATTAGAACAACAGTAGAAATATCAACTATCAAAAAAAAAAAAGAAAAAAAAAAGAAAGCAGTAGAAAAATCATGATTTTCCATGTGTGTGTGTGTGTGTGTATATATATATATATATATATATATTGCTTGTAATTTTCCATCTATATTTTCTAGTAGAAAAAGACCGAAAGATGCTCTTATGAGGTTCTTTAGAAATAACCAAAGACTCTGATATTTTTCTCCCTTCACCCAATGACCTTTTATCAGGTTTCTGACTTGGTCAACTTAAGCCGGTGGATTAATTTCTGTTTAGTTTATTTTTTATAATAAAAAATTCAGAAAATAAAAATTGTACTCATTGTGCATGGGAGAGTAATTAAACCTAACCCCGAAAACGAGAGACAAAATTATAAATAATGAAACATGAAATTGTTTCCTCATTTAAGTATGATAATTATATTCGAGTTCTACATATCTTTCATTTTAATTTTTTTGTTTCTCCTCAAAGTCCATGAAAAGTAATGTAGGCTCCGTTTATTTTATCGATTTGATTAGAATTCGAGTTTTATTATAGTAAAAAACTCGAACAAACAGTCACATATAATTTTTTTGTTACAGTACAAAACTCTCACATAAAATCACATCTCAACTCGAATTAAAAATTTGAATCAGTGAATTAAACGGGCCATCTGTTTATTTCACCGATTTGAATTTAAAATTTAAATTTTGTTATAGTAAAAAATTTTTATAAACAGTCACATCTAATTTTTTTTATTATAATAAAAAATTCACATATAAAGTCACAACTAAACTCAAATTAAAAATTCAAAATAATGAACTAAACGGGTCCAGGCTTTGGAGGTTCTATTTCCCCTTTATGCAATCCAACAACCATGTTCCCCAAATTTGGTTGCTTGCCCACCTCGTTAGTTCAAAATTCAAATAACTCAAAAGTTGTAAAATGACCATATATATCTAATATAGCTAATTATTAATTATACCCACATAAACTATACAATAATTAAATATCTTTACCAAAAAAAAAAAAAAAAACCTCATATATCTTTTTCTTCCTTTCACACAGCGAATCAAAACCACAACTGTTACATACTTTGAACAAATGGCCTCCCCCGTATATTTTCTCTCTCTAGTTGCTACCCCACTCTTTGATCTTTTTTTGAGTGGAACCGCCAAGCAGAAGCAGCCTCTCTTTTAGAGAAGAAAAAGGCTAGAGAACAACCCCCTTTCTTTCTCTCTTTCTTTCGTTTTCCCTTTTCTCTCTGTTCTTTCTCTAGCCAAAAATCTCTTCAAACAAACCCTAATTCAGCTTTTAACCCCAGATATAGTAAAAAGGGAAGAGGGAAACACCAAAATAAGCTGTTATCAGTTATATCTCTCTTTATATTCTCTCTCTCTCTCTCTCTCTCTCTCTGCCAAAGAAAGGCAAAAAAAAAAAAAAAAAACCCCATCAATTTCATTGACTGTGCCCTGCTTGCTTATTGATTGTCCTCTTTTGTGACACTTCTTTCTTACCCATTTGCTCAAAGACAAACCCAAACTCTTTGCAGATCAGAAACCCAACCAAAAGAAATATATATTTTTAAGAGATGAGTTCTGGTACTTCTCCATCCAGAAAGCCAGAAACTCTATCTCTCTCACATAAATGACTCTGTTGTGTGTGTAAGTAATAAGCAAAGCAAATCTCTCTGAACCCATCTCTACATCTCTGTCTTTTTCTCCATCTCTCTCTCTCTCTAAACTTTTACACATCTTTTTCCCATTTCTCTCTCTAGAATGGATTCCGGCAACACCAGCGGGAGTATGCAATCCTCCAGCGGCGGCGACGAGGAGTATGATTCACGCGCCGCCGAGTCGATCTCGGCCCTCTTGAGCAACAACCTCCCACAAAACGACGTCGTTCATCACCACCATCACCACCAACATCAATCTTCCATGTTCGACCCGCTCTCCAACTTCTTCGACCCGGTCTCGTCGTCGTCGTCGTCTCGGTCTCTCAACCCAAACCCCTTCCTCAATCTCGACATGGTCTGGCCCAAACCCGTCAGATCCGACCCGAACCCGAACTCCTCCGAACTCGTCTCCTTAATCCCCTCATCTTCCCAACCTAATTTCTTCTCAAGTAACAACAGCATTCAGCTAGGTCAAACCGCCGTCGCCGGAGCTTCTAATTTCCCGGCGATTCAGATCGCTCCGGAAATTCAAACTCGATCCCAAATCCACCGTCTTCCGTCGTCATCGTCCGCTGACCGAAACGACGCCGTTAATATCACTCCCAACGGCGGGGCCGCCCCGCGGAACCCGAAGAAGCGGTCGAGGGCTTCACGGCGGGCCCCGACGACGGTGCTGACGACGGACACCAGCAATTTCCGAGCCATGGTCCAGGAGTTCACCGGCATCCCCGCCCCCCCGTTCACCTCCTCGCCGTTCCCCAGGACCCGACTGGATCTGTTCGGGTCGGGCTCGGGCATCAGATCAGCACCGTTGGATCCTCACCATCATCATCCGTCGACAGGTACTTCTTCCTATAATCTCCTACGACCGTTCGCTCAGAAGATTCAGCAAACGACGCCGTTTGTCAACACCAGTGCTTCATCCTCGTCTTCTCCGTCGACGACGACTTCTAACAGTCTTCTCAATATTCAGACCAACCCGGTTCTGAGCTTCCATTCTCTTCTCCAAAACGCTCCACCGAAATTCGCGAAGATGGGTTCCACTTCTGCTTCTGCTGATCAGTTTGGGTTGAGCCATGGACACCATGTTAATGTTAACCCTCAGCTCGGTGGCATTCCGAATCCTCCGACAACGATGGCGACAACGACGGCGACGAATTGGGGTATTACTACTGATCATGGGATGGGATCAAACGATAACAACAATGGAAATAATGGAAACAACAGTAATGTTGATGAAGGTCTTCTTTTGAGGTCCATTAATGGCGGATATACAGCTAATACTACTGCAGCTTCGGCTGCGGCTGTTTCGAATGGACATAAAGTGAACTACTCAGCTTCTTCTTCGACGGATTTTCACGGCAGTAAAACGGAGATTAATGTAGCAGCTAGAAGTGAAGGTATGGTGGAATCATGGATTTGTTCTTCAGATTAGCCATATATAAATATAATTAAATATTTATTGTTATATATAAACCAAAAGAGAGAAGAAAAATCATAGACAGGAATGAATGAAGCATGGTGATTATGATGGTGCATGAAAGAGGGGTCTTTTGTCTCTTTAGTCCATCTATCTATACGCCATGGCTGCCAACATGATAATCAAACACTTTGTTTTTTTTGTTTTTTTGTTCCTTAATTTACATATATGTAAATAATAACATGTTTCATTTTCTCCTCACTTTTTAAGTACATTACATATACATATATCTCTCATTCATCCAATATTATACAATCCCATCTTGCTCTTGATCATGATCCGTCAGTTTAATATTTCTGTCTAAATTTTGAGTAGTTGTATGAAAATGTTGTTATATAATATATTTCGCTTATGGCTCTATTATATGTGCCATATATATGTAATATACTATATATTTATATGTGCGTGTGTTTGTATGTATGTATATATGTTGACGGTCGTCTAGTTTGACCACTGTAAGTAGAATACGGATTCGGATGGATAAAACCTGCCATCAAATAACGCGTTTTCCTCGTACATTTTCTCTTCTATACGTGTGAAAAGAACTATATATGTAGTATTATCTGAAGTGATTAGGAGAAAAAAGGAAAACGAGAAAACTCTACTACAGCAAAAGGCCTGGATTATCGAGTTTTTGTCTGGTTGCTCATATCATTATCTACCTCGTCTCTTCAATTTTAAAGCGTATATTTCTTGAGAATATTTTTCTTTTTCTCTCCAGTAAATTCTGTTCGAATATTTTTTTTCTTTTTTATATACAAGTCTAGGAGTGATTGGTGGCGAAATTTGGGGTATGGTTAGCCGCCGCAATCTCGTAATATACAATTCAAATATCTCTATGATCATGTGTGTCTTTCTATTATTTTTTTTATTATATATACTTTTCACTTGTTTTTTTTTTTTTTTTGGGGAGGGCTTTGTGTATTTTTTTTTTTTTTAAGCTAATATATATATATATATATATATATATGCTCATCGTTGAAGAGCATGGATGATATGATAAAGCCAGCAGTTTCGCGCGGGTCCATGAGTTGCACACAATTATATGAAATTATTAATTAATGAATACATGTTGCTTTAGCCAAGATCTTATGTATATGAATCTTAATGCACCTATTGCCTGTACTTTTTAGACAAATCTTTAGCCATTTAAAATTGGCTTTTAAGGGGATGTTTGGTTCATCAATTCATAATCATGATTCATAATTTTAATTTTTAAAATTTAAATTTTTTGTGAGAAAAACACTGTAAAAAACTAAAAATTATGATTCAGAATCAGAGACGAACCTTTGAAACAAACATCCCATCTCCCCTTTTTTTTTTTTTTAAATTTTACTTTTGCTTAAATACAGCCCAAAAAATAAAAAACTTGGGTCGTTTTATTTTTCAATGGTGAAGTTCTCCTTTCATCTTTTTTCCTTTTGTTTTATTTTATTTTAAGGACATGGTGTTTCGGATTCTTTTTATTATTTATTTTGTTACTCCCTTAAGAAAGAAAGAAAAAATTGGGTGTTACTAGTTTGTCTTGTTTTATTCTTTTTTTTTTTTTTTCAATAACAATATTGAGTTGAATGGACGTGACGTCATATTAGCTAATGAACAGCTCTAAAACCCCCCAAAATTAAAAATAGTAGCTCTTGAGGTACAAATATATGTTCGTACAAGCTAACACAGTTTTTATTCTTTCTATTGCTTTTCGTACAACAAATTATTGTGTCCGATTCCTAGAATTTTAATAAATTTACAATACACGAAGAATGTGAATCCCTCCACAAACATGAGACAAGCTTGTTCGAAATTTTGATACTGCTAGATCAAGTAATTACTCTTTTAAACATACATTTGCACTATTTTATTTGTTCATGTGTCAAAATATTTGGATCTCTCTCTCTCTCTCTCTCTCTCTCTCTCTCTATATATATATATATATATATATATATATGTCTGTGTGTGTGTGTGTGTTGATGAATATAATGGTATGTTGGATTTTGATGAACGTGTTTCAACGTGGACATTCTTCATGCAGTGCTATTAGGGTTTTAGTCATGTAGAGTTCATTCCATTTTAGGGAATAATATAAACTCCATGAGCTTTACTTCAGTAAAGTAAATTAATCTTCAGTTTTTCTTTATTTTTTTTTTACTTCCAACATGCATCTATATGTCTTCATGTATACTTCCAAAATGTAGATATACATCTTCCAAGAGACCTGGCTCCACTTATTACCTCACCTTTAAAGTATGTTTTGGTGATTTCATATAAACGATGAGATTTTAGCTATTTTTTGAATCCTTTCTTCATATGTGTGTATATATGTAATGCATAGTGTGTACATATATAACATGAATGGGTTCTACTGCAAGATCTCTTACTAGTAGTGTGTACGTTTCTGATCATTTGTATAAAATCACATGAAAGTAAAAAAAAAATGCAGATAAAAAGTTTCAAATACAGATCTAATTACTGAAACCAGAGGCATAATAGTTACGTAGTTTATTTTTCCAGCTCCTACTATTAAAATCTTCATATGTATTAGAAGGGAGACTGCTAATTTTAGCCTTTTCTTTTATCCAATATAAAATACGTACATGAATGCCAAAATAACTATTTGATTCGCGTGGCGTGGAATTCGCTAACAAAGAGCCATGATTAGTCCTATCTAGTTAGAACCGTACCTCATTATTCAAACATCACGGAAAATGGAAGTGATGAGTATCACAATTATACTGACAATATTGTCTTGTTAATGTAAGGCGTTAGGAAAAACCTCAGTTACCCATGTCTTTAATTACTATCTTTTGCTTTTAGCACATTTAGATCTTCATTCAAAACATATTATATAATATTATATAGTCAAAGAAATAAGAGTAATGCAAAATAAACACTTTTTGTCAAACATTACATGGTGACAAAAGATTTCCTTTTTCCCTCCAAATCTCTCACATGATAACCACATAAATATTTCAATTTTCAAAACTATATACTAAAAGGCCGGGTGAAATAAAAAGTAAGAACTTTGGAGAGCGAGCACTCCTCAACATATATTTATGTCCTTTACAAAAGTGGGTAATCTTTTTCATGAAACGGTGATATATCTAAAAAGTCGGTAATCTTTTTCATTTCATTGATTGATAGATCATGATCTTTTTTTTTGCGCTACAATTATGCATCTTTTCAACTTTGTTTTAAATTCGGAATGATTATATATATATATATATATATGTATATATATAGAGAGAGAGAGAGGGGCATTTACAGAGACACACTTTCAAAAAAATTTGGATCCTTTTGCTCAAGTAGTAGATATAGACACATGGGATTTTGGAAACAAAACACTTTTACAAATCTCTTTCCTTTTCCCAATAGAGGGAAAAACAAAACAATCCCATATCTTTATTGAAACAGTAAATTAAAAAAAAAAAGCAAATGATGGCTTGGGATTGTGGAGGGATTTAAGGGCCAGAAGATGAGGACATTTGCAATGGAAGATGTGTGTCATTTTAGCGGTGACACAGCTTCTTTTAGCATCATGGTGGCCCATGCCAGTGAATAATAAGCCTTTCCTCATTAGTAATGATGGCTATTCTATCACTACTGAGTAACCACTGCTCACTCACTCATAGTCCTCAACGTATATATATATGTGTGTATATATATATATATATATAAGCACATCGGGTAATGTCAAAGGCTGAATCAGTGGTAACAAAACGAACTGGCAAAAGGCATATAATACACTTCTCTTTTCTCCACAAAAGTGACCTACAATTTTGCGCCTTATTAACTCCAAAAGAGACTCAACTTTTTGCAACCCCAAATCAAAAAAAAAAACAAAACAAAACAAAAAAAAGGCTGGCATCAATTTCTCTAGTCCTCTTGCTTGAAGTTGAAACCCACTTCCCTCATCGGAAGACAAATTAAAAAGTTTCATTTATATATGTAGAAGCCAATGGTGATGTGTTATTTCTTTAGTAATGATCAAACTCATGTTCTACAGAACGGATATCTTTTTCAGATTTTGTTATCTGTCATTTTCCATCTAATCTACTTCTTGCTAGCGAAGACTTTGTACTCAACTTGGTTTGTCCATATTTTATAGTGTCATATATTTATAAAGTGTCATGACCCTAAACCTAAGGACTAATTAGGGTTGCTGTTGTTAAGACTGGACCTTAAACCTTAAAAATACGCGTATGTTGAAATAATTATCTAAGAAATTATGTTCTCCGTATGTACCCATATATTTTTACCCATGTTCTCCACCAACAATTACTCCGAAAATCGCACCCCACTATCAACAGGTGAGATCAACATATAACTTTAAATTAAGAGTCCCAAATTAAAGTCCAAAATGGGATGTTCTGTACCTAGATTGATCCTATATTTAAAATCAGGTTTTTAAAAAAACCGACTTTGTTTCTAAACCTCTACCGTCTTTCATTATTTCTTATAGTGGCTCTTCTGGAGAGCTTTTGGCCTCATTAATTTTACCGATTTGAGTTTTTAATTTTAAGAAAGTTATTAAAAAATGTCACATCTAATTTTTTCTACTACAGTAAAAAGCTCTCAGAAAATATCACATCTCAACTTGAATCCGCGAAACGAACGAACGAGGCATTTATATTCCAGTTTACCGACTTTGAACCGCTACTGTCTTTCTTAGAGAGTGGGCTTGTTCTTTTGATGTTTTTGAGTTAGGTAACTTAAGTGTAGATTTTGAGTTGAGTTTGAGTTATAACTTGAGTTGAAGTTGTAACTTGAGTTTGTGTTTGGTTGTGTACATTTGAGTTATGATTTGAGATAAGAATCTTTTTTGAGTTTGTGTTTGAGTAAATCAAAACTTGCATTTGTTTTTAGATAGTATTTTAATAAAAACTCAATGTTGATGAAAAATTTTAATAGAGTATATGGGTCTAGTTTTATTCGTATTTTCGTTGTCAACGCATAGAAAAAAAAAGCATCTCAATCAGAATTAAAACGAAAAAGTTATAGCATTTTTAAGAATAGAAAAAATATTATTTATTAACTTGAGTTCGAGTTTCTGAACTCGAGTTGAAGGGAAAACTTGAACTCGAGTTTTAGTTCCAAACTCAAGTTCAAACTCGAGTTCAAACCCCAGTTCAAACTTAAAAGAACATGAACTCGAATAAAGTTGTAACTCGAGTTATCTTTTTTTGAGTTTTTCACTCAAAAACTACCTCACCGAACATGCCCTTTGTGTTCCAGTTTACTTTTTTCGGTTAACGAATCTAGAAAAAAAAAAAGAAAAAAAAAACTTCTTAGGCTAATAAAAGTTGTTTTATCCAATTATTTTAAATTCAACATATGTTAAGACATAATGTATAAATACGTGGTAAACAATGCATAAAATTTCATGAGATAGGGATTAATATATTGATTCATTAAAGTCCAATGCATGAGTTTCTTCAATATAGCTATCTAGCTATAGTATATGCATATATTATTATATAGATACAAAATTTCCCCAACTTTCCACAACTGTTTATTGGTCCACTGTCAAAAATGCATTGGAAATGATGGAGTTCTAAGATCACCCAATGGAAATAAAAATCATTGCGGGTTTCGAACTATCTTTTATATGTTTTTGAGTTTTTGAATTCGATTGCGGGAACAATGACGAAATGAGAATGACCATTAGCTGACGAAAGTAGTATAGTCTCTGAAGACTAATAAAAGCCCTCGTACTCAAGATTTGCCTTGTTAACCACGGCACTGGCGTGACAATGAAACAAAACTGAAGAAATGTCACATTTTTGTAGCCGATTAAGTTTGTCAGTTGTATAGTTTGCCAAATGCAACCTTACTGATTTTGTGAGATATGGTATAACAATAACTTGCAGAGATTTATTTTGATGAGCTTTTTAGGTTTGGCCACGTTACTTTTCTCTATGCTATGGTAACTTTTTCTAGCTATTCTTTAAATTTTAACTGCCACATTTACAAGTACTTACATTGTAAATGGTGTTCCGTGCGCCACAAAAGTACTTTTACTCATATATGTCCAAATTCCAAATTTAATCAAATGACTAGGAAACAAAAAAAAAAAAAAAAAAAAAAAGAGTTTTTCACTTTTTAATCGTTAAATTTGTATTAAAAAATTATTTATTCTACATTTTTTTTTTCAATCTAATCTGATTTTAAACATATCTAAAGATTAAAAACAGTGTCTTTTAAAAATTAGTTTAGGCTCTCTAATCGATTCCCTAATGAAGGGAATCACTGAGCTGTAATTCTACCTGAATTTATTAAAAATCACATTTTTTTCTCTCATGCCAAATAGCCTATAAAGCAGTAAATAGTAACAGTACTTGATAACCTCTAAGAAAATGTGGCTATTAAAAGCCCCCCCACAAAAAAAATGATACCAAATAGATGTAGCAAAGGGGCATCAAATAAAAATGTTAAAAATAGTTTCTTCCGCATTATTGCAAAATCGGCAACTTGTAGCAATAGATAAACCATACAGCTTCATCAAGCTGTCCACTGGCCATGGCAAATTATGTTGTCTATCGGAGCCAAAATATTTGACCACTATTTTTGTTATTTTAGGGGTTAGTGTTTTTCCATTTTATGATTTTCTAATTAGATAGTCACAACTTATTTGTTTCAATTCTATTGAAGCGATTCTTCTTCCTATGAATTTAGAGTGAAAAATGAACAAATCAAAATCCATAAAGTCTAAGAAACTTGTTCAAATCAAATCATCTTAATTGCAAGAATTTAGACATGCGAAACAAACGGAGCTAAAATTTGGATTTGAAAACTCCCTTAAGTCATAAAATTCTAACCGTTTTGCACAATGTAAATTATCACACATTTCGGGTTTTTAATATTTGATGTAAGTTCTCTTACAAATTAATTTATGGCTTTCAATACATATCGAATCACATACTCGAATTTTATTTAGTGTTTAGATTTTCACTTATAACTGAATATCTAAATGTTAATTCGGATTGCATAAAAACCACAATTTTCAAAGGTGGTTTAGTTTTAGGTATCATCGATAGTCTACTGATCTAAGACTAACCTTTTGTTACTAATCAATGTGTTTCACATATTACAATTGCTTCAAAGTATTATCATCCCTTACGCTAGTAGAATGCTCATCTGAACCTTGATAAATGAATGTTTGATAAACTAATAACCTCGATTAAATAATAAAATCTTTTAATCTTAACTTAGGCCAATGTATTAAATTAATAATCTAACTAAATGTATAAGATAATAATTTTTTAAAAATTTCTTTAGGGCACAATGAAAATATAAATTAATAATTAATCAAATACAAAAAAAATAATAAATAACATATAGAAATAATCATATTAAGGACTTTTTTTTTCCTTCTATGTATTAAATTTAAAAAATATGTACATCATTTTTATGTCTATGTATGTATTTATTACCATTCTATGTACAACATACTTACATTAATTTTTGGGCCCTATTAGAGGTGAAAGTTCAGGCCGCCCTGTCACGCCCTCCAAACGGGGTAGGTGACGTGGAGCTCGATTTGAGATTAATAAAACAGGCTCCCAACCGGGCCCCACACTTAACTGCATTAAAATATAAATAAATTACAGAATTCCGGAGCCTCTGACACACAGGGCTCCACCCCACAGGACATACAGTATCGTACATACATGCTCATGTAAATAATCATTACAATAGACATCAACCACAGTCTAGTAAATTCAGATATTACATAAGTTTACAGAATTCTCAAATTCCTTACATTTATTCAAGAGGATGAACTCAATCATCTCTTGATCCAACAGTAGCAATCTTCCGCTACCCCGCACCGCTCCTAGAGTCTCCTGGGAGGGGTTTAATACATTTGAAATATAAAACGTGAGCAAAAGGCCCAGTAGGATATAATTTGCAAGGATGTAAAATAAATAAATAGATAAAATGCAAGTAAATGAATAAATGTGTACGTAAATAAATAGACATTCAGTTCCAACAGACAGCCGGAACCTCACGTCCTTTTTCTCAAAGGAAATAAATGTAAAATCTCCATATTACAGGCTTCAGCAAGTAATTAGTCCAAATTACTTACCTAACCAAGTGCCTCACCTACCCGGACCGAGTTTCGGGTTCTGCCCCCGTGGATGCCCTCTCCGCATCCTATCTAGGCTTACAGCAATAGACTCTATTACCAGTTCACAAGATCTCTTTGCTTAAGAAATCATTCATTAACATTTTAAAATCGTTAATACGACCCCACGAACTACTCAAGCCGTGGGCCCCATGACTGGACAAGCCATGAGGTTCCATGACTAAACAAGCTATGGATTCCATGGATAGGACAAGCCATGGATTTCCATAAACTAAACAAGCCATGGTTTTCAAAACTTTTTTTTTTTTTCGCAAACCAATCCCTTTACTTTAAAACATTTTCAAGGCCGAAATCCTTTTTGAAAACAGGCTCACTAGGAAAAGGGATAGAAATCCTACCTCGCACTACCAAACCTGGGACTAGCGTTGCCTTTTTCGGCTTCCGCTTCCTCAAGCCCCTTCAGTCTGAATCCTCAGCGATCATTGATGCAAAACAATACTTTAGGATTAATTCTCATTCCTAAAGCAATTCAAATCTCAATTTCCAACCAAGATTTCCTATTAGTGTGCCCTAATCCATTTTCATGTTTCAAATCATCATTCCAAGGGGTTACAATCTCAAATCAAGGATTAACAATGCTAATCCATCTATCTCAAGTCCCCAAATGAAGCTAATTTGGGTTCTCCCCGAAAACAGAGGTCAAAACAGCAATTTCAGGCCAAACAGGGTCAAACCCCGTGTCAACCGGTCGACCGGTGACAGAGCAGTGCAACACTACCAGTCAACCGACAGTGTGCACACAGGTCGACCGGTTTCCATGTGATCCGGTCGACCGCACAGGTCGACCGGTGGAATCAGCTGCGCAAGAGAAGCTCACAGAAATCAGTCCAAAACCTGCAAATCTAGTCCCAAATCGAAATATTTCAAAGGGAAACCACTAGATCTGGGTTCTAGGTCCTAAAACAAGTCCAAAGAACCCAAGATCTCAAATTTCTACTCTAGTTTTACTCAAAAACTATCAAAATCCGGTTTGAACCAAAAATAAGTTTTGAAATTCAAAAACTTGAGATTCAAGATATGTTCTTTCTATAATCTTACCTCGAATCCTTCTCTTGACGTTGAAAACTTCTTTAAATCTTTCCTTGGTTCAAGATTTGTTTGATTTGGGACACAAAATGGGAGTGAGAGAGAAATAGAGTGAGCGGGAGAGTGAGAGAGAGTGCACGGGAAAGAAAGGAAAAGAAAGAAAAGAAAAGGAAAAGAAAATAAGAACAAGTGTCAGTATTTTAAAACAACAGTCCAGAAATGCGGCCATACACACTTCTGGATTATAATAAATTACTGAGAATAATTTAAATACCTTGGAATTATTTAAACTCTCATTTCAGAAACATTTATTAATCAAAACTCAATTAATTAAATCAGATTAGGCACACTAATAATCTTAATTATCTTAATTAATCTCAATTAATTCTTCAGGGTGTTACAGCCCAGCTCGAATGGAAAATTTGGGTTGAGCGGGCCATCCCATTATTTTCATCGGGCCGTGCCTAAAAGAAGAGGGTTGGCCTAACCCAACCCGAAATTTATAAAGTATTTTAAAAAAGATGTGTTTGGGCCAGGCGGGCCGAGCCTGTTTCAATAGTGCTGGGCCTCGGGCCAACCCGTTTAGCTCGCCCCAAACTTACAGTTCTAACTTCTATGTCCATGATATAACATTTATATATAAAAACATATTCATTTTGACTACATCCACTTTTTTTTATTTAGTTATAGCTCATACATGAATTTTAGTCAAAAGAATAATACATGTATCAAAATTACACATATTATTAAAATATAAAACTCTTCTTAAATTAGTAAATATTTATTCATCGATAAATTATTAAATTATTCATTTATTAATTAATTAATAATCTCGTTAAAATAATATTTTTTCTTAATCCTAATAATATTATTTTATAGAGATTTTATTATACTTCAATTAATGAGCATCATATGAATGGCTACACTTTAACATGACAACAATGGTTTGCTCCTAATGTACACTTGAATCAAACTATTGGGCTTAGGGTGTCTTGAACTGCCATCCGAAACATCTTACTTAGCAGATGACATTTACTTCAAGTTGTGTAAGATGAGAATTATTAGTGTTTCGCTAGAGTGTAGAAATCTTTCATTTTAAGATATAAGTACTGTAGTAACAAATCTTTCAATCATGAATATATTTATGGACTATTTTTTTTCTACAAATACATAGAAAGAAGAGTCGTCTTCATTGAAATTTTAATGAAAAAGTTGAGACTTTTTTTAGTACGTCAACATACTAATAGGTTAGGTTTTCTAATTATTATATCTACATAAAATCACGTAAAAATTATAAAGTACGCAGATCTAACAGTTAGAAAAACTTAATCAACCAGTACACCGACGTACCAAAAACTCTTCCAAAAAAGTTATGCGTTTTTTTTTTTTAAATTCAACTTTTAATCGAATCTCAAGAAAAAAAAAGACCAGGAGATACTAAAACAAAACCTAGTCAGTGTTCGCCCGCAAGCGTACGGTGTCAAGTTTTGATAGTATATGGTATGTGAGTATGGTCTCCACAAGGATTGGGTGTTAAATTGACGTTAAGTATCGCAATTATTATAACTTAACTTTATTTAGACAACCGAATCTTAATGAAATAAAAGTAGAACTAGAACAAATATAAATACTAAAACAAGATAAAATATGAAAAATTATATGCAAAAATGTACTAGGGACTTAACTTCACCTTATTATTCCTATGTTCATCCTATCAAGCCAATCCCACTCAATTTATTAATCTTAGATTTTTGAAGGTAATTTCACTCCCTCTCCCGAGTACCGAGAAAAATAGTATGCAAAACTCAGTTAAACAATATCCCTATTAGCCTAACCGAATCAAGCATCCATTAAGCAACCTAATTTTGATTACCGGAATTAATTGGCCTCCCGAACTCAACTAACTTTAGGTTGTGTTTTCTCAATTCCAACATGTGAAAGTAACTCTCCCGAGCCTAAATCCACACATCTATTTCTCTAATCCATGAAAATAGAAATTAGAGCAATAAACATAGAGAAACACAAATGAATTGAGTGGAAATCAAACTAACATTTGACAAAATATTCAAAACATAGTTCAAATAAGGTTACATTAAGTCCTAAAATAATATTCTAGCTCAACATAGAGGAATTCATAACCAAAAACAAAATCTAAAAAAACTAAAAAGGAAATAAAGGGAGAAAGAAGAACTATGTTGGAAGAATGATCTTCTAAGCTTGAATCCACCATATTCTTCAAGGATCTTCAATGAAATAATGAGATTTGAGCCTCCAAAGTTCCTTCTTCTCTAGGGATTTTGTGCCTATTTTTCCTCTCTTCCTCCCCCAATTTGATTCTTAGAACATTTGCCTTTTGTATCCCCCTTAAATCAACCCTAAAATGACAACATTATGCGTATTAGCGCTACAGCGGATCAATTTTCCACTGCAGCGATGTTAAGATTTCTAAAAAACCCTAGTGGTGCAAGCAAACCCACTGCAGCGGGTGTTTTTCCCGCTGCCGTGGGTGCTTTCAGCCCCAAACAATCCAATCCACTGAAGCGGGTTCTTTCAGCCCCAAACTGTCCAATCCGCTGCAGCGGGTTTCTGACTTGGAGGAGGATTTCCACCTTCTATATGGCCGAATTAGGGTTTAGTGTCATCATGAAAGTTGTAGCTCTATCTCTTATCTTTTCAAGCCACAAAGATCACCTCATTTAGACTTCCAATGATAAAGTTATTTCCAAAATACTAAAATATGTTATGAAGTTAAATTTTCACTCATTTTATTTCATTTTAGCTTTAACTTAAAAAATAAAATAAAACACATTAAACTAACAAAAATATTTAAAAACTTATAACTATTAAAACTCAAAAATACTTAATTTATCGATAAATAACCTCTTCATCGGTCAGTTACAATCAACATTCCCATTACGCATTGTGGATGTTATAACAATACGCTTACATTGCAGTACTGTTGATGTTAAGTCATATAGTACATCTACTGTCTTTGACAGCATTAAGCACAATGCGCCACATGTGTGATTTTACCGGACGACGGATATATATTAGAGATTACTTATATATACCTATATATGATCTTAAATCTAACGGCCACACTATATAATAAGATGTAACATTTTTTATATAAATTTGTAACCTTTTAGTGTAATATGGAAATATTAAAGTAAGTGAAGTAAGTTACATGTAGTGGTAGATTATATTTTATTACGTGTTATACTTGGATAAAAAAGAGTTATATGTACAAAAATGATGTTACACAGATGAACGGAAAAATTAAATTTATCGGACTAGTACAGACCGTCAGACTGAAGACATTTCCTATAAATATAATATAATGTGTTGAATCAAACTATTCACCAAATATTATTTGAGAAACTAGTCGGTTTTTATGAATTTACAATTAATATGTAGAAACTACTAAAAAGGAAGAGTAAATTATTACATGAGACTTTTTATAATCCTACTGTAATAAATAAGATATATTTGTGAATTATGACCTTTGTTGGGATTCCTATACACAACGTTTCTTGTAATGTTAGTCGATATGATTGCACAAATCAGTAGACAATTTTCTAGCATTTTGCGCAATGCATTTTAAAGAACTGAAAATAGGAGAGACATCTAGATAAAGCATTATGTAATTATGATTTTTCTTTGTTTAATCATGGAATCTGACAAAACATTCTGATCCTAATAGTAACAAAATTACTCTTTCGAATCATATTAAACATATCACGGGCAATTAATTACTATCTTTCCTATTCACAAGGACAAGTCCTTTATTTTAAAAAAAAAGAAAAAGAAAAAAGAGAAAAAAAAAGGAGTTTTGTACTGAGCAGTTTCTTTGGGAGTCTTGTCAAGAAAATAACAGAACTGATCGGATTCAGAGAAAAGGGGGATCAGTAGTTGTAATACCTATTTCAATGGTGCTTAAGCAGATTTATTACATTATCTTGTGTCTATCAAGTGGGTCAGATGTGATTTTCATGAACCCCACCTTTGTCTGCCACTGCTCTCGTTTTATAATTTACTGTCGCAGCTATCCATATCTTATGATGTCCCTCGTCTCATTTACCTTAGTAATCTATCAAAGTTCAAATCCAATTAAACCAAATTCTTAAAACTTAAAAAAAAATGATAATATTAGGAAATAATCTTAATTTTTCTTTTTTTTTTTCATCAGTCTGTGTGATATATAAATTGTTATTTTAGATATTTTAGTTAATGATTTTTTTTTTTTAGAAAAAATTAAGAATTTATCTTTAAGAGTGTACGAGTCTGTATTTTTACCCTTTATTTTTGATAAATATCATTTTGTTAGTGTAATTATTTAACCAAAAAAGTTATGAAATAAAGAATAAATGGTAAAAATCATGACTTATACACTTTCAAAAGGTATTTATCAAGATTATCCATTTTTCTAAAATAGACACGTTAATTAACACTATTGAATATTGATATATTATATATTTGTCAGTGTTAAAATGACTACTCATTGTGGTGTAAGAGCATCTCCAACGCAATACTACAATTGGTGTATCAATTATAAATTTAGCATTTGAGTGCGAAAAACACTCTAATATAATGATATTTGTTATGTCAAATTTACCATATGCTATATTTTGTGATAAATTTTTCACCAAATATAACATATAACAAATTTAGCACTTAATTTCAATTGGTTGATATTGTTACTTTTTCATTTAATCATTACAACTTTAATTTTTTAAAATTAAAAATTTACTTTTACAACTTTTAAAACCTAATGATTATAAGAAAAATATATTTCAACATTTCAAATATCATGATACATTGAGGCACAGATAAAAATAATTAATACGTGTTATTATACTTTTTGATGTTAAATATACAATTAATTATAATAATTACATTGAAGATGATCTAAATTTATACAAGATTAGAATTGGTATTGCTTGTACTAGTCACAAAAAAAATCCAAGTAAGGCAAAGACACCAAATCTGAAAGCTCATAAAACACGGTTTAGGCAAGGAATTTGTACTAATCAATATTCAATAGACATCTAACGGTTAGGTCATACTCATCCGATGCACCAATGATTTATGATTTTATCAAGGTAAGTTGCGTACTTTATTCTTCAAAGGAGCTTTATACGATGTATATCATTTGCCCTGTCCACGTATTTCACAATTTTGAATGTTAAACTTTGAAAAGTACGTAAAATTAATCAATTTAGGTTCCGTTCATTTCACCGATTTGAGTTTAAAATTTGAGATTTGTTACAGTAAAAAACTCTAAAAAATAGTCGCATCTAACTTTTTTACTACAGTAAAAAACTCTAATATAAAGTCACGTTTCAATTTAAATTAAAAACTCGAATCAACAAACTAAACAGACCTTTAATATAAATCGAACTGTCATATCAATGCCCTATTGAAACATAATATTTTCATACTATTCCGACAAAAATATCATATTTTTAAAATTCTTCAAAGGAGCTTTATACAATATATAACATATACCAATCGGAGTTCACATTTTTTTAATGTTAAATTTAATTACAATTATATCCAAGCGAAACAAAATATGTAAAACTAAACAAATTTAATAGAGATCTGTTGGTTAAATCGAAGTCCTACCGAAAGTGCACCTTTTTATACCCTCTCATAAGGGCCTTTTTGCTAGCTTCTTAGATGTGTCAATAAAGCTGTCTGCAAGAGTACAAAAAAAAGAAAAAAAAGAAAAAAAGAGTTTAAGGGGAACAAAATTAAACCACTGATTTCAATTTCTTGAAGCTCAAAACATAGACTCATTTTTTCTATTCTAGAACGCAATTGAGGAGTTATTTAGTTGGGGGATTCGTACCCCGATTTGAATCATGGTTCGTAGTTTGTTACAGTATTTTCTCTCATAAAAAATACACGTAAATTAAAAATAATTTTAATCTCATAATTCTAATTCATGAACCAAACGTCTCTTGAATTTTTTCGTTATAAAAATATTAATATCATGAGAAATTGCAAATATATATAATCACCTTTTCCTGTATGAGCCTAAAGAAGTAGAAAGCAAGTGAAGTAGCTAGTATGGCTAGTGGTTTTATGAGCAAGATAGAGCCGGGAGAGAATTGCTAAATTTATTTTTAAAATGTATGAGTTTAAATTTTTACTTAATACTCTTAATTAATATCATTTTATTAATATAATCATTTAATTAAAAAAATACTAATTAAAAATAAAAAATGAAAATTGAGACCCATGCATGTATTTGTCTCCTTATTTGTCTCCCCCAATAAGGGCTCGAAGTGAACAAAACAGAGAAGCCCATTGACAAAATTGAGAATTCTTGATGTGCACCAATAAGAGACAAAGGTAGAAAGGATAATTTTTGGGTGGGCCCATGTGCAGAGTGCAACTGTCCTCTAGTTCATCATGTTTGGTCCCCCTTCATCATGGCAACTCTCTCATCCCATATTCATGAAATCATGGCTACTGACTCAGCTCATTATCCCCACATCACTTTTGGGTCTTATTTGTGTTCTCTTTATTTTAAAAGTGATTGAGTTAAAATTTTTATTTTTTATTTTTGATTTATAATTTATAATTAAATAATTACATTAATAAAAATGTATTTATTAAGAATAAAATGTAAAAATTTAGATTTATGCACTTTTAAAGATAAATTTTTCATTCTTTTCTTATTTTTTTCACTTCATTTATTTCACATTCAACTGAAGATTAAGGGATTATTCTTTTGTTTTAAAAACTCAAAAAAAGACAACTCAAGTTTCAACTTTATTCAAGTTCGTATTCTTTTAAGTTCTAATTTTATTCAACTTTACTCAACTTTATTCAAGTTACAACTTCAACACAAGTTATAACTCAAATTTAACTTAAAAATTACACTCAAGTTACACTCCAAAATAACAACCCCTCAATTATTGCAAGTGCTACTATATCAGGAATATAGCATTCAATTCTCTAACTCTTTGCTCAATGAGCTTGTGAATTAAATAACTTTATGATCAGCAAAAAAAAAAAAAAAAGATTTCGATTGCCTGAGCTTCACACACAAAAAGAAAAGAGAAAAATTCATTTAGTCGCATTCATTTATAAGGCATAGTATTACCTTTTTTTGAAGGTTGTTGTGGTCAATCTGTCAAAAAATTTTACTCATAATTTTTTTTTTTTCTTTGAGGCAATACATTTTTAAGGTAATTAGAAGAGGGTAAAGAGAAAATAGTACTAAAAACGCAACGTTCCAAGGTAAGTTAGTACTCATATATCTGTGATTTACACGACTGAAAAGTTGAGAGGAGGAAGAAGGTGGAGAGATTTTAGAGTAGAAAATGTAAAAATAAGTTTTTGAGCTAGTGATTTTTAAAAAGAAAGAAAAATAGGCGAGATTAAAATTCTTGTGGGACTCCACTTTTTAAATCTCTCCAGGAGAAAAGATGAAGAGCAAACTTTGAAAAAAAACATGAGGTTATTAAAATTATCAAATTATTTTCATATGTTATAAAATCTTAGAAAAGTAAGAAAGAAGACAAGTAAAATGGTGATTTCATAAATAATTTTATTTCTTTCCCTCTAATTTCATTTACAAAAGACTAAAAACAAAAAGTAAACTATTGCTTTTATGTGACACGCCAGTAAAACTCAAATTAAATGTGTTAGTATGACTTGTTTAAATTTTTTTTTTCTGTAATACTTTTATGTTTGTTATGGAGATTTGAGGGGGAAAAAAAAAGAATGCTTGTTTGTCATATGAAATATATACATCATTTGACACTAGCTTAGTAGCAAATTTATGTTAGTTTGAAATAATTTTATCAATCTTCACTAATTGAGTCATTAATGGATCATTCTTCTTGTCAACCATCCATTATCTATTTATTAAAAATATTCATGTGTCTTGTCGTGTCATTTTACACGTATTATATAATAAAAGTTTATATTCATTTTTTTGCTTAAATAATAAGTTATATTCATATGTTTGGGTTTCTAATATGTTTATTACTCGTGTCATGTTTATGTTGGGGGTTTAAATTGAACTTATTGATAAGATGATGATCGTCAAGATAAAATGTGACTCTGCTTACAATAACAAACAACAAAAGGTAAAATTTTTTGTTTTTTTTTTCCTCTCATACCAAACACCATAAATAAATAAATAAAACAAAAAAAAAATGAACTTTTCTATCTCTGATATATACTTTTTTCCCCTATCCATCCTGTTTTTCTTCTTTGCCACAAAAAGTGATAGCATTAGTATTTAAAATAAATTGACTTAGTCATGTCAACCAAACTCTTGTTTGATTCATCTAAGTTCTTATATACATAAGTTGAATATGGAGGGAACCAAATTGCTTTTATCTTTAGAGTTTAATTCTAAAATACAAAAGAAGCAAGAAAAAACATGTGAAACATTAAAGAGACAAAAAGTTACCACCCAAAGTGAAAAAATCTAAAAGAGAGAAAAAGCTAACCACCCAAAGTGTTTTACTTTAACCAAATCAAAGGAGATTAGGAAGGGAAAAATAATAACTAAAACTTCCAAAGGAAAAAAAAAAAAAAGAAAAAAGAAAGAAAGACTATATCTAAGAGCTGAATTTGAAAGATATATATGTATAGGCAATGAGTAAGATGCGACTAGACTGAAGGAAGCCACACTTTCGGTGATGCACTTCCAATACATATCATAAATATACTACGGCCTCATGGCCCAAACCTATGACCATAGGGACTCACACTTGACTATTTCTTCTCACCTTTTATCCATTCATGGATACCAACTAATCCACCCACAATTAATGACAGGATTTAGCAACATACACTTCTATCTTTTTCCTCGTAGTTTTGCCTAAAATTATAAAATTCGAGGTATTTTGTACATTTTCCCCTAAATACTTATAAGGTTTTGATAACATACCCTTTAAACTTTTAATTTTAGAAACCTGCTCTTTCAACTTAAAAAATTGTTTAAATATGCTCTATTTTAATAATGATTGTGTAAAATTGGTGACAAAAAAAAAAAAAAAAACCACGTTTGATAAAAAATTTTAACATTTCAATTCAAATCGTAATACTAATCTCACAATTTCTTAACTCTCAATCCCTTAAATCTGACAAATAAGTTAATTGAATTTTGTAACATGGGACACATTGCAATAATTTTTTGCAAATTAATGGAGTAAATTGTCAAAATTAGAAATTCAAGGGGAAAATTGCCAACTATATGTCGTTAGCATAATCTTAACCACACAGTCAATTACCTCCTTTCTTGTGGCGTAGTCTATGTTAGTTCTCTACAACAAAAAATAGACAAATAAACATACACGTTAGGAAAAAAAAAAAAAAAAAACATTTTCACATGTCTAGCCAACTATTGTTGTCGCATTGGACACTAATAGCTAGGCATCTAGTTAAGTGCATGCATAGTGATTGTTACTAATGTGCCAATAATGTGTGTTTTTGGACAATTTCTTTTCCACCAATTGATAGAAACTAGATATCTTTTTCACAAAATGTAACTTGCTCTAAACACATATCTTAGCGCCTTATGTTCAAAGTTCTAGTGTCAAAGTATCAAGGCTAGGGTGGCTGATTTTGGATTTTTGCTGAGGCCACCCTTGAGTTGGGTGCCAGTAGACTGCGTCACGGGGTGTCTGAGTGGATACACGCCTTCAAAGTTCGTTCAATTTTAATTTTAATTTCAAGTTCGTTCAAAAAATTATAAGAATAATAAATAAATGAGTCCGCCTAAGACCACTTGATCTAGTGACATAGGGGGTTTGGAGGGAAATTGCGAGTTTAAACCCGTTTTGTATTAAAAAAAAGTGTCCTATTGCCAAAGATTTCCAATTGCTTATTAAAAAAAAAAAAAAAGGGTCTCCAGCCAAAGATTTCCAATTGCTTATAATATGTATATATATAAAAAAAGGATCTCCTTTCTAAGCAACGTTTTTCCAAAAAATCACCGGGACCAGGAACATGAATCCTTCGAATGGAAATGATCAGGAGTAAAATGGTATTGCATTTTACTACGAGTTTGAGAATGCTTTTAAACGTCCTAGAGATTTAATCACAAGTTCATCTCAGGAAATATTATCAAGTCACATATCTGTTTCAACTAGGGTGGCAATTCGTGTCACGTGTCGTATTTTGATCGTTTCTTTCTAAATTTACAGTCAATCCAAACACAACTCGTGACATGAAATTTTTAAAAAACCACAACACGAACACGACAACTTTACGAATTGACACGACACAACCAGAAAATGACCCGTGACACGAAATTGATCCGTGAACCCGAAATTGACACGAAAATTATATACTTTTATTTAGTTTTTTATATATTAAAAATAACTCAAAATTCATAACACACTAAATTACAATAACATCTATTGAAATTAAGCAAATAATAGTATAAGATTTTTAGTATAATTATGATGATAACACAAGTTCATAATAAAATTTAAAATATGAAATGAAAAATATATGTATTTTTTAGTTTTTTACGAGTTTCGTGTCGTATTTGGGTTAGGCGGGTCCAACCCGAAATTGACCCGTGTTTTTCGTGTCAATTTCAGGTCGACTCAATTCTGACCCGAATCTCTTTTTTCTCAACCCTAACCCGTAAAATTCGTGTCGTTTTTGAGTCGTGTCATTGTGTCGTAACCCATATTACTGGCTCTAATTTCGACAACGGATTTCAACATTCCCCGTGAAACCAAACCAATTCATTTATGGGTTTTTCTTTTCGTTGTCGTTGATGAGTACTTTGAGTTCGAAAGAATTTCTCTGCTCTAACCTTTACAAAAGATAATTGGTTACATGAAAATGCTTTACATGAGAATAGAAAAAAGCAATAAACTGGGTAAGGCTAAAGTTATTTATTTATTTATTTTTATTGAGTTGAGATTATATTTAAAGTAGGGAAAACAAGACAAATATCCCTTTTAGATTGCACGTAGCTTGATTGTTATCTCTCACTCTTAATTAATATCTCTTTAATTAAATACTATATTTGTCAAAGAGTATTAATCAAGAGTAAGTGGTAAAAATTTAGACTCGTGCACTTTTAAAAATAAGTTAAGTAATTACACAAACTAACCATTTTTCAAGTTGGATTTTCAAAAACATCAATTGTTTTATAATATCACATAAATATCGATCTTGGAATTTTAAGGCACATATGTTACCAGAATGTTATCAGATATGCCCTTATGTTTTATTTTTGGGCATGTTTTTTATATTATTAGTTTATGTTTTATGATTGATCAGCATATAATATTCCTTATTTTTAGTTTCCCGCTTTGGCTTTATTTGATTGTTTGTAATTAATTCTTTGATTTATTCTTAATTAATGCGGTTTTTTTTATTATTATTATTATTTTTTACTGATTTCCCTCTAGTCTCATTTTGAATTT
Organism: Morus notabilis; assembly: GCF_000414095.1. Lineage (NCBI taxonomy): Eukaryota > Viridiplantae > Streptophyta > Magnoliopsida > Rosales > Moraceae > Morus > Morus notabilis. The sequence goes on from NW_010357121.1 coordinate 45,744, forward strand.
GGTTGTGCGCCTTTCTGTTGTTTCTTGAGGGACATGGGCGATTTTGAATTGTGTTGTCTGAGGTTTACTTCTGGCTATTCGGATTTCATTCAAATGCAGGTATTGTAATTCGTTTTTGTTTGGATTTCTTTTGTTTGGTAATTCGGTCATTTGTTAAACGAAGTTTTCTTTTGTTTGGTTTTCTTTTTCTTTTTCTTTTTTCTTTTTGTATGTTCTTCTTGTTAGGATTTCATTTTTCTTCATTTCTTCGATTTTGTTTTTTCTTCATTTGTTCGGATTTTAATGGTTGTTTAAATATTATTTTGTTGCTAATTTCTTGTTTTGCATTTTAGTTCTTGCATTTTTCATTGCATGAGTGCGTTATCATTTTTATTATTATTCTTTCATTATTGTTGCTAACGTTATTCTTTCATAAGGCTTTCATCATTTAAATCATGAAATTCTCTATTCTTTGCATATAATATATTCTCATAATTCATTTCTAATTTACATAATAAAATTATCCATTTTTCATTATGGTCTCATTATGTTTTTTTTTTATTGTTATGTTGAATGATATTATTTATTATTTTGCGATTTTCTTCCATTATAGTCTTATCATTATTTTAGAGAAAATATTTTTTTTCTTTTCATATTTCTTGTGAGGTTTTCTGTTTCTTCTTTTTTAAGAATTTTTTTTTTCATTATGGTCTGATAATTATTTTAGGAAAAATATTTTCTTTATGTTATGTTTCTTCTTTTTTAGAATTTATTTTTTTCATTATGGTCTGATCATATATCTTCTTTATTGTATTATTTTTTGATGATTTTTTGCGAACGGTATTACTTATTATTTTACTTTTTATTTTCATTATGATCTAATAAAAATTTAAGTGAAAATACTTATTTATTTTTTGTTATGTTTTTTATTTTTCTTTATTAGAATTTTTCTTTTATTACGGCCTGATCATTTTTCTTCTTTATTGTAATTGTTTTTTTAATGATAATATGTGAATAATATTACTTTTTGTTTTGCTTTTCCTTTTCATTATAGTCTGATTATTATTTTATTGAACACCCTTTTTTGTCGTGGTTATACAGTTTTTAGGGCTGTCTTTTTTGTGTTTTTAATGTGCAAATAGTTTATTCTTTTATTTTTTATTTTAAAGAAAAGAGCTGACTTCTCATTAAACAATTTCATAAATGCAATTGTTGTGGTTTTTACGGTAGTTGACTTTTCTATATTAAAAACTTATAATGCTTAATGTTCAAATTTTGTCTCACTTTTCATACCTTTTTATGGTTTAATTATTTTTTTCCTTTTTTCATTATACGTGGATAAAAATATCTTTATATATGTGGTAGTCGATAGTATATATAAAAAGAAAAAGTAAGTATTTTTAAAATAAGGTTCTCAAGATCGATATTTATGTAAATCATCCTTCAATAATTTTCTCTTTAAAGTAGGATCTTTGGCCCATTGAATTTTTAGTGAATTATTAAGTTGTCCACTGTTTTTATTTTGATATACTACCTCTTATTTTTTTTTTGTTTTAAAAAAAAAGAAATATCACAAAAAGCTCCTAGTAGATGAACCGTGTTAAAATTTAGAAAAAAAAAATGTCCTCATGCACGTAACATGTCATCGTCATCCAAAATTTTAATTTTTTCCTTAAACTCATTTGCTAAAAAAAATTTAATAACCGTTATCAATTTCAGGTACATTGCATTATATAGTAATTTTTTTCGCTGACACCCCATATATTTTGTTGAAATTACAGAAACAGTCCCTTTATTAAAATAAAATTACCTTCCATTAGTCAACAATAAGGGAAAAATATATTTTGACCATTAGATTTTTTTGTTTAAATGCAGAAAATAACCCTATATCCTTAAGATGACATTTTAAATTTCACACAAGGATAAAAAAATGACCTTTCTCCTTCTTTTAGCAAAAAGAAATAAAGTTAAATTATGGTTACTAACTTATAATCCTATTTTGCACTCTAATAATACACAAATGTTTATTTTATTACTTTTCTCCCCAAAACTTCCATTTTATTCTAAAAAATAAATATTAGACTACTTTTAAAAGCTCCCCAAACTATAGAAACTAATTTACTCATTGTGGTTGTGGTGGGGTGGGCTCAACGGAGGGTGGGCATGGCTGGAGCCGCACCGATGGAGGCCACTAGGGTCGTGGTCGGTTTCACGACTAGGGTGGTAGGCTGCACTCGGCGCTTAAGCTGGAGATATATATATATACTTTTCAATGGCTGATACTAATAGGGTTATTTTTGTCATTTTATATCTAAACTTAATAGACTTAGGTGTGGGAGGTATTAACGTAATTTTCTATATTAAGGGCGTGGTTTTATAGAGAGCACAAGAGACTTAGGTCTCCTTCAGTTTGTGGATTCGAATTGATATATAATTTTATGTGAGAGTTTTTTATTATAGTAAAAAAACTTAGATATGACTTTTTGTGAGAGTTTTTAACTATAAGAAAATTGAAATTAAAAATTTAAATCGGTGAAATTAATGAGACCGTAAATATAAAAATAAGGTACAACTTGATAGATATTTATGTTACGGGTAATTATCAAAATTAAAAATTTAAGGTGCAACTTGTCAGACTATTAAAGTTTAGGGAACAAAAGTACCAAATACCCATTTTCTGTTTTTTTTTTTTAAGAAAAAAAGGTAAACCAAATTAAGGAATCCTAAATCTCTTCCTTTCGTTGGTTCTATTGGTTTATTTTTGTTTTCTTCTCTTGGTAATGGATTGGTATTTACTTTGACAAAGGAATTCAAAACAAAAGCTAAAAAAAATAATAAAATAAAAATTGCAAGTTCTAAGGCCAAAGGTCAGTTGTTACAGTTCTCAGATAAAGAATTCGGAAAAAGGGAAACTTCGTAACCTAAAAGGAGGAGAGAAATTGATGGAGATGGTCCCAGGTGTTGTAAAGCCTATTCCCATTGGGATTTGTTGGGAGAAACCTTTTATTTTGCCTCAAGAAAATGAAATGGTTGACTTTAAAGTGTTGATCCTTTGCTAAGAGCCAAATTGCTCTTTTATTGAGGGTAATTGACCTTTCATGTTCTTTTATTTTTATTTTTTATTATATATATATATATATATATATTTTTTTTTTTCGTCCCACATTGTTTTCTTTCTTTTTTCCCCTTCATGCGTAAGTCTTAGATTATGCATATAGGTGCCTTTTTTGACACCCCTTATTCTACTTTTCAAACTCTTTCTTTACAAATTTTTTTATTAATTAATTACTCCTTAATAAAAATATATTTTAGGACAAATTTTTTTAAAAAAAAATACTCATTACACACTCCATCTTAAAAGAAGGGTTATGGGGTCTCTTAACACCCCTTAATTTACTATTCTCACACTCTTTATAATAAATTATTTTACAAAAAGATACTCAGCACACACTCTATCCTTAAAAAGAAATTATTTCATCTTAAAAATTATATGCCCCTCTTTTTAGAGAACAGGGAATGAGTCCCACTATGAAAAAGAACTTCTACAAAGATTTATTATTATTATTTTTTTGTTCAAGATTCTTGTTGTTTCTTATAACCGTTTTTTTTAATATAAGCTTCAACACAAATTATTTATCATTTCTTATTTTTATATCTATAGTGTCTTGAGAAAAGTATGTAAACCTGATGTACACAAATGGTTTATACCAACCCCTTGAAAAAGAATATAAACCCGGTGTAAATTTTGGAGAAAACAAACATTGAAAAAGAAAACTATTACATTGAGTTTTATCAAGGAAAAATCTTACAATTTAGTTAAATGGATTTTTTAAAAACTTTAAAAGGAGTGTAACAAGTAGAATGTAGTGGTTTAAGAATTTATGAGAGAAAAGTAGAATGTTGAGTGATGTCATTATAATGACTTTTTTGAAAATTTAAAGAGGGATGTAATAAGTAGAATATAAATCGGTTTAAAGAATGTAAGCGAATATGAATCTACCTTTATATAAGAAAATGATAGTATTACAATTATTAATATAATTATGATATTATTAATTGTAATATTATAGCTATACTATATTATAATACTATTATATTATTATATTATTATAACTTAATTAACTAAAGAACTTCAAAACTTTATACTCGTCGAATTCTCTCAAACGCAAAAAACGCCTTACTCCGTTTGTTTCTTTTCCCTCTCACCTTTCTCTTCTTTTCTTGGAGGGAGACGCTATTTCTTTTTACTTCTTTCAACATATGATACCCTAAACACACACACACACACACACATATATATATATATATATATATATATATATAGTCTATTTGAGTCACAAACCCAACCATCCTATCCTAAAATATCATATGAACAAACTAATATTACAAAGCAAATATTAGTAGTGTTTTTTTCTATATCTTCGCTAGCTAGCGGTTATCATATTTTTCGAATATTTTCATAAAGTTGAAATATATCGACATTTTCATCATTGATATTAACCTACAAGCATGAAAGTAACGAAAGTGGTCGAAAAAAGAGGAAGAAGAAAATCAGAAGAAAGAAGAATCGGCCAGAGGGACATAAAACAGTCAAACACGATCACATAATAACGAACAGGAGCAACCAAGGCCCAATCACTGACCGAGAGAGCTTATGAGCTGCGACATTACTTGTGATTCCCAATTTAATTATACCAAACTCATAGAGCGTCATATACTTAAAAAATAAGAGTGGTTATATTTGCGCTCTTAAAATTTATAAATACTTTTAATAAGTAATATTTCTCTAATAAAAATTTTAAAAATTTATTCTTTTATAGCTATTATTTTTCTAATACCTAATTTAACCTTTTTTTTAAAGGAAACCTAATGTAACCCTTTCATGTCTCCCCTTTACTTTTAATTTGGTATTTGATTTATAAAATAATATAACCCGTTTCAAGTTTCAAATATTAATACTATATATATTTTTTGTTAAAATCATTGTAATTTATCAATTGTTTTTGTCCCTTTTACATTTATTTATCAATTATCATATTATAAACCTAAGAAACTTATCATGGAATACAAGTTAGAGAAGTACAAAAAGTTACCTCAACAAAATGATTGTCCTGTTGGTGTGTGTATGTCTGTGTTTTTTGTTTTTTAAATTTATAAGTGCTAATATTTGTAGAAACGCACTATTTTTTTTTTTACTAGTTTAATTAAAACTGGCTTAATTCATCGAGGACAACAGTTCTTAAACTTTATTTTTTTTAATGTTTTTCACAAACCCTAAAACTCTATGACTTTTGATAAAATTTGATTGTCTTATTTATCCGTTTTTAGTTTGTTCGTTTGAATTACAAGAGCATTGAAGTTACAAAAAAAAAAAAAAAAAAAAAGGTTTGGGGACGAAAACGTTGTAATTTCTATCATCAAGTTTTCACGTGGGTGTGTGATTTTTTATTTCTTTAAAAAGAATGCTATTTTTATTGTAGTTATTGTGGGGTATATTAGTAGGTTTTAACGTAATTTTAACTAAAGAAAAAGTATAGTAAATATAAATTATGATTTAGTGGGAACATTAATGAATTTAGTGAGTACAAATATAATCACTCAAAAAATAAATATGAATGTATCATAGTATGAAATTTTAATTTTACATTCATAGTCTAAATAAAATTATTTCTTTCTTGCTCTGTTTGGACTGAATTTGCGCTTGTGAAAAGAATCCACCGACCAAAATGGACGCAATGTACGTGGTAGTGTCCATCAAGTCAATTGGAGCCTCGTACAATAATAGAGAAGAACTTGAACCACACATCCCATACCACATGACGGTGTCGACGATGGGCTAAATGGTATAGAAAAAAAAACCAAAAAACAAAAACAAGAGAAAGAAAATTGTTGAAGTACACTCACATTTAGTTTACGGATTCAGAATTATGATTTAGAATTATTATTAATTTATGTGTGTTTTTTATGAGAGAAAATATTGTAACATGTCACGAATTATAATTCGAATTATGATACAAATCCTCAGACTAAACACGACTGCATAATTTTATATTTTTACCATTTACTTTTAATTAATACACTTGTTCACTAATATAATTTTTTGACTAAAAAGATATTAATTAAAAGTAAAAAGTAAACATCCAGACTCATGCATTCTAAATAATATTTGTCTTATTTCTCTCCTAGAAAAGCTTGAGAAATGTGGAATTTCAGCTTTGATTTCTGTCATTCGTATTGCAGTTTTGAATTCCTATCATTCTAAATAAAGGTTAAGAAAATATGTTTTACTGATATTATTCCCACTGGTCCAAAGTAAGCTGCTAGATTATAACATGCAATCTAGCAGATGCGGCTAGAATCAAATGGTGCTACCGGCCGTGACAAAGAGTAATTTACTAGATTATCATTACTAGATTATCATTAGTGATCTACCAGATTATTTTGACTATTTCACCGTGGTAGGTCATTGATAACCGCCACCAGAAAGTAGTCTGTTAGATTATTACTTGCAGTTGTAGTATACCATATTATTTCGACTATTTCAATAAAGAAAATACAACTTGTCTTCTCCAAGCCCGGCCATTTGACAATAATCTGGTAGGTTATCTCTAGTAATCTACTCGTTCACTTCTTACTATTTTACCAACACAGGTTGCTAGAAAATCGATTGGAGAAGAAACTAGTAGATGATAACTGTAATCTTCAAGACTTTCGAAATCCACATAAAAACAAAAAAAGAAAAAAAATATATATTGCAAAAAAAAAAAAAAAAAAATTACATCAACAAAAAGGAAAAAAAAAATTACAAAAAAGATGGAAAATTATCGCATTACTACATAGATTACAATACAAGAAAAGAAGTGCGAAACAATAATTGTTGCCCCCTTTCACCGCCACGAGCCGCCGCCATCTGCAACATCCGCACCATTACTCACAATAATTCGAGTTTTCCATTCGAGTTAAGGTGTGATATTTTTAAAAATTTTTAATTATAATAAAAAAATTAGATGTGACATTTTTCTTTAGAGTTTTTAACTATAAAAACTTAAAACTGAAATTTCAAATTGATAAAATGAACATAGCCATAAATAGTCTTCTCATCGCTAGTGACCGAATTTACCCGATTATTTTTTAAAATCCATTTAAAAATAAGAAATGCAATTATAATATATATATATATATATGGACCATAGTTTACGGGGATTTTTTTTTAACTCTAAGAAGAGTAGATTTGAATTCTAGATCTTAAGGTTATAAGTGTACAATTACTATAAGTTAAGCCTACAATTACAGAAGAGGGGTTATTTATGCACGTGAATAATTGATTATAAAATTCGAGCTAAAATTTGACAATAAATCGTATGATTTGACATAAGCAGTGCTGAAACTTTAGACGGGCCGCCCGCGACCACCGAAAAGTCTAAATTTTTGCCCAATTACTGAACCCGACCCGACCCGAATTTCACCTTGGACGGGCTTCGGGCAGGAGGTGGCTTGCCGTGCCCGGTCGGGCTGCCCGATGCCCGACCGACTGCCCGAATTTTCAAACTTTTTTTATATTATATTTTTATATTGTATTTGTATAATTATAATGTGTATATATATATATATATATTATATTACAATTTGAAATTTAAAATGAACACACGAACTATATAAAAAATTATTTCTTTATTGATTTTTAAATTTATAATTTGCCTCGTTAAAAACCTTACTAAGAAAAACACAATTGGGATAAAAACTTAGTAAGGAAAAAAGAGTGCAATCATTGTGGGACGATTTACAAATTTGACGAACGTACAAAGTCTATACAAGATTACAATAACACTATACAAATTAGAAATTACAAAGTAAATAAATATTTAAAAATTACAATAATAAAATTTAATTTGAAGTATAAGGATCGTCTTAAAAATTAAAAGTTAATCTATTAAATTCGTTGATCCATTCTTGGCTTGCCGGTGAGATCGTATCGTGTAAGCATAGGTCAGAATGATCCCAATCCTTGATGCACACCAAAGCTTCAACAATATCATGTTGCAATGCGTTTCTCCATTCTTCAAGTATTCGGCCGGTTGTACTAAATGCTTGTTCGGTTGCAACAGTGGAGACCGGGATAAAAAAATATCCATTGCCAGTCGTGTTAGGATTGGCCAAGTTAATGCTCGTGCACTCCACCACTGAACCAAATCAAACATTTCACTACTGTCTACAACTAAGCCCTCACTCAGGTACGCTACTAACTCGTTGAATCCGCCGCTGTTGCCGCCACCTCTTGACGAAGATCCACTCCCAGATTCTTCTTGACCTTGAGTCGTCGTCTTCTTCTTCTTCTTAGACAACCTGAAAACATTCAAGAATGAATGCGGATTGTCGTCTCGTTGTTGCGGTTGTTCAACACGAGGTGTGTTTCTAAACCTACTTTTGTAAGAGATATAGAGAGCAAATATTTTTTCCTTTATAATAGGAAATTGGTCAGTAGTGTCGATAGCTAAAAATTCACCTAAGTTATCTTATCTACTTTCTAACCTTCTAATTTTAATCTAGGGTCGAAATAACACCGAAACCATACAACATGGGTAATTTAGACCAATATTTCTTAAACTTCTTTCCATAGAGGCGATAGGAACTCCTAAAACCTCGTGTGTCCTAAATTCACTAAATAAAATAAACATTCTTAAAAGTTCTCCTAATGCTAATGGTGATGTTGGGTAATAAGTTCCACTAAGCTTTAAGGTACATTCGTGAAATCTACCTAAAAAGTTATACAAGAGTTCGGCAACTTGCCAATCAGTTTCATCTAGAAGTCCTGGTCCTAATTTTGCACTAACATAATTTGTTTTAGCATCTTTATATGGGATGCATTGTTCAAGCATTATATAAGTGGAGTTCCATCTTATTCGCATATCTAAGGCTAATGCTCTAGGATTTTGATTACATGCTTGTAGAAACTAAACCAATCTTGTATTCTTTGATTACTACCTTGAATCCAAGCAATGTTATCTCTAATTCTTTTAATATGACCTGACATTGATTTTAAACCAGATTTTACTATTAAATTAATTATATGACATGCACAACGTTGGTGAAATACATTATTATTACCGAATAAACTTAAATCATTTTTAAAAAGTTCTATTGCTTTAATATTTGCAGTTGCATTATCTAATGTTATGGCCATTATTCTATCTCTTAAACTATATGCATCAATGACAGATAAAATTATGTTATATATTCAATTGGCAGTATGTGATTCTATAGCACATTTAAAACCTAAGATTCTCTTCTCCAAAACAAAACCTTTAACATAGTGTCCGGTTATAGGTAAATAATCTTTATTGGCAACGGCGGACTAAATATCCACCGTTAACGCAACGTAGCCACTAGTAGAGTGTAGAAGGTTGATTAATGCTTCATTTTCTTGTTTATATAATGTTAATGCATCTTTCCTAAGAGTAGTTCTAGAAAAAAATTGTGCATTAGGATTATGTACAATTTTAATATAATGCTGCCAATTTCTTTGTTCAGTAAAACTAAGTGGTTGATCTAATGTGGCTATTAATCATGCCATTTCCATACGATCAACTTGCGGATCGTATTTCCACGAGCTTAGACCGCTGGTTTGGCGGTCAAACGATAATTACGTTTGGCGGAGCTCAGCTCCACCTCCTTGCTTTTGAAGACACTTTTCAGAGTGTCTTCTTAAGTGTGTAGTGCTATGAATAGTGTTACCTTGTAATTTCTCACCACAATATTTACATTGAGCTATGTATTTAATGTTACCGTTATTGTCGACCTCCTCGAATGTGTTGAAGTGCTCCCAAACTGCTGAGGGACGTTTGTATTTCTTCTTAGAACTTGCAACACTTGCACTAGCACTACCGCTTGCCTCTCTTCCATGCCCACCAGTGCCACCACCATTACGTCCACGACCTCTAGTACGTCCACCAGGGGTCAGATTTGCAATTTCCTCAGCAACTCTTTCTGTAGTTTGCGATTCCTGCGTTTAAAAAACATTAGGAAATTGCCCTTCTGCGATGTTGAATTAGGCATCAATGGGAATATCACCACCATAACCAGAAGAAGCCATTATAAAAAATAAGAGAGATTGAGAGCGTTTTGAGAGAGATTAAGAGAGATCGAGAGCAATTTAAGCGAGATTAAGAGAGATTTGAGAGAGATTAAGAGAGATTTAAGAAAGATTGAGAGAAATTGAGAGAGAATGAGAGTTTTTAGGTGAAGAAAATGGTTGGGGGGGTATTTATAAAAAATTTTTGGGCTTCAAAAAAAAAAATTTTTCCCCCAAAATTTTGAGTCCAACGGCTACTAAATTTTTGAGCACTTGGGTTAGTTCGGGCGAAAGTCAGGTAGTCGGGCAATAGTAAAAAAAATAGCCGTTGGGATTTGAATTTTCGGGCAAAAATTGGGCTACGGTTAGGTTCGGGCAGAATGACCCGTTAGGGTCAGAATTCAGGCTAACGGTAAAAAAATTTTGAGCATTTTCGGGCAACGGGCAATATTCGAGCTAACGGTCACAAAAAATCGGACAAAATTCGGGCAAATTCGGGTTACACCGGAAAATTCAAAAAAAAAAAATCTGACGGACAGCGATGACGACTTCTCCATCGGCGGCAGACAGCCGGGAAATGATTTTTTTTGGGCTGTTCAAGCCCATGCCCGATCAAATACCACGGACGGACGGTGAATAGTATATGCATGTCGTGCCCCGGACATGCCCGCTGCCTGAAGTTGCACCACTAACCTATATATATAACAACAAAAAGGAATAAAAATAAAATGACAAAATACAAAAGAGTCGAGAATGCCTACACCATTGAGCTCATGACGTCACAATCTAAAAACCCATTGACATCGATTCTGAGAACCCCTGAAATAATTGCCATGCCCACCTCGATTCCCATAAACTAGCCTCTTCTCTCTTCACCTGTTCACCATCTGTCGACCGTTTACCTTCACTGTCATTGACAACTGACAACATAAGCAACATTTCCGCTCATAGAGATTTCAGAGGTCTCCTTTTGTCTCCTCTGCTAGATCACTTTAGTCGAACTCAAATCCCGGGTCTTATTTTTATGTTCGGATCTCCATGACCTAATCTTTGAGATCTAAAGCTTTTGGGTGTGTCTTCAGTGTGAGAAGAGACGGAGGCCGAGGTCTGTCGTGATGATGAAGAGGCGAAGATGTAACACCCCTCGTGATTAGCATTAATTAACGTCACAAATAAAAAGCATAATTAGATAATCCTAATTAGTATAAAATATTATTAATGCTACTAACATGATTATTTAAATTTTTTTAGGTGATATGTGATAGTGTTAAAAGGTTTGGTGTTCATGAACATGTCACGATAAGTTGCGAGGTAAATATATTTATATTATGCATGATTAATATTTTAATGTCTAACTTAATGTTTTATTATATGGTTTTAATGAATATCAGCCATCGGTGTGCTGTTTATTTTATTAATGTTATGGTCATTAATTAAATTTAGAATTTGTATATAATGATTCATATTGTTGAATTATGAAAGTTTAAAGACGTATCAAGCAAAGGTTTGAGACCGATTCTTTTTCAAACATACATTGGAATTTTTTACACCATGATTGTAATTAAACATCTATGCATTTTCTTGATATGCAGTATGCATTCAAAAGTGATTCTTATAATTTTAAAGTTGTATTTTCGTAATACTTACATGCTGGAAATTTTCATATTTGCTCACATTTTGTAAGTGGTATTTCAATAAATATGTCTTTATACGATGTTAGAGGTAAAAGTTTGGACTGTCTGGGCTGAGCTTGACAGACCGAAGGGAATATTTGGGCCGATCCGGATCGGTCCTAGTAGGAGAAATGCCAACCCAGCTCGATCCTGAAGCTCAACAGGCCCGGCTTGGACTTTTACAAAGAAATTTTTTAAAAAACTTTATTTCTTATTTGACCCGAAAATAATTTTTGGTCTAGAGTATCAGCCTACCCTGACCCGATAGTTCAGACTGTGTCAGGCTGGGATTAGGCCGACAATGACGGGCTCCGGTTAGAACTCTATATGGTGTTCATGATTAATAGTGTTATGTTATACTGTTAAAAGCCATTGAGTGATGTAGTTAAGCATGTTTCTCATATTGAGTATGTTGATCACGGATGTTATTTATGAGTTAGTTTCAAGAAGATGTTTGTATTTTGATTTTAATGTTAAAAATTATGCATATTCGTGTCATGTAATAAATAAGGCACACACATCGAGAGAGTCTCGAATCCGCTTCATAGTTACGTATAAGCAAGTCAAGTGGTAAGTACAATCTCACAACCAATTAAACTAGTTTTAAATATCATGGTTTTACAATATATTTCATGTCACGTATTTTCAAGTTATCTTCATGATTAAAAGATATTTTCAAGTACATGTTTGAAGTAATCAAGTTTCAAGCTATGTTTCATGTTATTTATATTATCAAGTTTCAAGTATTAATGTTAGAGTTAAGTAAGATTACTAAGACTTCAAGTGTAATATTCATTGAATATTCATATGTTCATATTGTGTTCATGTTCATGTTCAAGTGTTCATGTTCATGTTCAAGTGTTCATGACCTTATGACACCCATAGTCGAATCTCTACTATTTATGTTTCATGTTTAATGTTGCCTTGATAAGTTTGGAAATATCCCACTTCTATTGTGGTTGTGTGCACACTGGTAAGAACACTAGGGATCCACTCAAGTGGAAAGGTTTAAAAAAAAAAAATGTTAAGATTTTTAAGTTGTATATTATTACTCATGTTTTCAAGATAAAAGGTTTTGTAAGGTTAAGTTGTGTTTGTTGAGCTTTAGCTTAATGTTTATTATGGTTATGTTGTAGATAAAGTGAAAGTCAGGTTTTAAGAGTGGAAGGGGTCAAAACAAGTGTGTGATGACGCTGAAATGTGAGAAATGGAATTGACACCACGTATCATTTTCTGAAAATTATGAACTTGATATTTTTAATTTTGTTCTTTTTAAGATAAGAGATTTTATTAGAAAAAGTTTTTAAAATTACTCTTAGAGTGCATAAGCCTAAATTTTAGCTCTTATTTTTTTTATTAATATCATTTAGATTAATATAGTTGTTGATGCCCAAAAAATCACACGGTACGGATTCAGCCCAAATCCCACAACACAACTTAAGGTATGGTACGTGGACTCAAGCCACGCTTCAGGGACTTCTACGTGGGCCGTGGTTTGGTAGGCTAAGCAATGTGAAGGGGCCCATTTTATCCAGTCCGATTAGACCTTCGGCCCACTTGGGAGGCCTTGGGTCTATAAGGAATTTATGATAATGTAGGTTATGGAGGAAATTAGTAAAATAATACGAATTACCCAAAACCCAATTTTAACTATCAAAAGTCCATTATTATCTAAAAATTCTACTATTGGCCAATTTGTTACACTCACTCATTAAGAGACAAAATAACTCTTTCTCCATTCCAATTTTTTTTACTTATTCCCACCTTTCTAGGAGTCAACTCTTCCTCTTCTCCAAAATATTATAAAAAAAGGTTGAGCATACATAAATAAAAAGAGACAAATCCTTAGTCACTTGGTTGTTCTCTCTGACCTTGCCCGAAAACGACCCACAACCTTCATTGGCTTTTGGCATGAACCATGTTAAAAACGCCCAACAACCTACATTGGCTGCATAATAACCCAGTCCTTCATCTCTTTGGTAAACCCTCCCCTGTGATTGACAAAAGTCACCATTAAACCATGCTGGAAATGCCTTACCGTCGTAGGCTTGTGGAGGGATTTCAGCTAAGAATTCAAACACTTTTGGAGGGAAATTTTCCTCCTCTTTGTGCCCCAATGCTTGCCTATAAATACCACACATCTACACTCTAAAAACGGGAGGGCAAGCCAAGCATAGCTCTCCCACATAAGAGAAACTCTTCTTTTCTTAAGGTTTCCGGCGGAGCTCCTCCGAGCAAGTAATGCTCGGGCGTTCTTCCCCAAGCTAAAGACACATCAAAACCCAACATCAACAACCTAAATACAAGCCTAAGACCTCCTCTTTTTGCTGGTTACAACTCTTGGCTTTTCACTTACCGAAATACTCATCGGAGAACTCCAATCTCCATAACTTCTGGCGGAGTTTCTCTAAAACGTGTTTCTAGGCGTTCTCCCCATTGGAAGTGGTTAAAGCTTTGGATAACCTCTGAGAATACCCAACCATGGCTTACGACACTCAATGTTCACTTCTGCCGACCGACGTACTACGTCCATCGCAGTCTTACAGCTGGTTTTCACAAACATGTGAATATGGCTTACCACACATCTAAAAACTTTGAAGAGTCTCTGAAATACGCAAGACAACAAGCTCATAAACTCTCATCTTAGCCGGTTATTCACCTCTTGGTTTTTGGTTTATCGGAATGCCCGACGAAGAACTTTAATGTCCATAAATTTTGGTGGAGTCCCTCTAGAACAAGTTTCTAGGCTTTTTCCCCATTGGAGGTGGTGAAAACATCTCAGCCATAGCCTAATATTTCCAAAACTGAGCCTTATCCCATCCAACATACTACATCCGTCGAAATCATTCTAATCACAAACAAGTGGATATAACTCAATTACATGCGTAGGAACTTCCTCCATAAACCGGTTACATTCCTCTCCCACGCCACACGCTCACTGATTAACGCCTAAAAGTGATGTTCACAAGCGGTCAATTGTAGCACAGAAGGGCGGTCGTATCCACAGAGAGATAACAAAATAGCAAGAATGACTAACAGACTAGGAGCGTTAGAGAAAAGTGAATTAAAGAAAAATGAGAGTTTTTGAGATTTTTGTTGCAAATAAAATCAAAAGGAGAAAATCTGTATGAAGAAAACGGTAAGGTGTTGAGAATCCCTATTGCTTTGTTCACCAATTCAAGTTTTGATTCACAAAATAAAAGAATCGAATAAATTAAATCTCTATGTTGGCTCAGAAAATATTATTATTACAAGTTATCCAAAATCGACAATATATCAATTTGACAATATTGCAGTAAAAGACAATTTGTAAAATAATTTGAATGACAAAACAATGCATGACAGAATTACATAAGAAAAGTGTGATTGAACTTATATAAAAATTGACACACAATATTTTGAAAAGTAATAGAAAAATAGATGAGATTTAATTCATTCAGATGTTGAACTTTACAGCACAAGGAATCAAAACTCTAAATTGGATCGCTCAACAAAAGTTCATCTCTAACCTCACCAAGAGAACTCTAGCCTAGCTTGCAAAACATTCTCACAAGTTCTAGAGAGAAAATATGAGACTGACAGCAAGACGAGAGAAAATTGAATATTAAAAGCTTCTAAAACCTTAGGCTAACCCCCTTATTTATAGTGTTTAGAGGTTGCCTGTCATATAAGGAAACAAACAATAAAAATAGAAAATTACAAAGGAAAAGGAAACAAAATAAAATTACACATAAATTAGGAGAAATCATATATTTAATTTGGGGAAGAAATCCGGCAATTTGCTCTGATTTTTTAGGGAGAATTTCAGATTCAGCACTAAGGGGACACGTGTCGCGTTACGATTGGAAGGACAGAGTGAAATCGCCACGTGTCGTGCTCGGAGTGGAAGAAGGGAGCTGGCGGTTGGAGACAGCTGGGACCCGTTCGGACAGTTGGCTCGCGCAGAGGGGAAGAGTAGGCTGGCAGCGTAGGTGTGGGACCCACTGGGGAGAAAGCTGAGACGCGCGGTGATGTTTGCGTGGAAGAAACGTGTGCGCTGAGAGAAGGCGTGCTGGTGACGCGCGCGAGGAAGATTCGGGAAGTGAGGAAGGGCTGGGGCTCACGCGGAGGGAAGAGACAGTGGCTCGGCTCAGCTGATGCGGTTCTCCCTCTGGCTCGTGTGGCTTGGTTGAAAGGCTTAAAAATATGGCTTTCATGGCTTCTTCTTGTGTAGCTTTTTACACTGCTTTCATCTGTAAATAATTAAGTAAAAACTAGACAAATCCCAATTAAAAATATTATGAATAAAAATAATGGAATTGTTTAATTAGAGCTTAAATATTTTAATATTATATAAATCAAAAGCAGTATTTAGGGTGTATTTTTATGCACTAATCACTCGCCTAAAAGTCTTCATCGGAAACTCTTCACTATTTCAGAGCCGGAATCACAACGAATGTCGCCCTCAAATATCGCTATCCTCGGGGTCATCCGGGTTTAGACTAACCCAGCCGGGGCCAACGTTATCACTTCGGCCATTTTTGACGTCAAAAATCACACTTAGAAGATCATTAGCCTCTGTCGACCGACGTACTGATAGGGTACGGCCGACGTACATATAAGGTGGACCAATCGAATGAGGCCACATGTTTCGCACCCTCCACGTCAACAGGTCCCCACCAAAAGAGCCCCAACATTTTACGACTCCACTAGGGAAGCTAGACTAGGGTTCCTGAATGGATGCCACCAAAAGTAAATTGGTGAAGACAACGTTCGATAGGGATTCGCAAGGGACATAAATGTCCCTGTCAAATCTTGAAGCTGGTATTTCTGACGAAGTTAAATCTACAGATTCTAGTCTCACGAAAATAATCTATGAGATGGCTTGAACCCAAGGCATTCTTTTGCACGAGGTGGTTAAGCTAAGAAATGTCCTCACTTGACATAACGCTTCCCTCGCACTAGCAGCTGAAGACACGTAACAAGAAGCCTTGGCTACTGGAGAGCTGAAGATTCAAACACCGACAGAAGTAAATGAGGATTTTCTTACTCTTACAGACATAGTTTCCCTTCTCGAGAAACAGCTCTACAACACACCTCCTGGAGACTTGGATTTCATCCCAAGGCCGTCCAATCCTTTTGAAGTGTACCACAAACTGTATCCTAAAGGGCATGAGACCCCGAACTTTTCTCTTTTTGATGGTCGGAATGGAAATCCGAAGGAACATATGTGTCACTTCTTAGATGCACTTGGACAGTACGCCGATGATAATGATTTTAGGCTTCAAGAATTTTTAAAGTTTCTTACGGATCTGGCCTACACCTGGTAGACAACTCTCGCTCCGGGCTCCGTTCAATTGTGGGAAGAAATGGCGAGTCGATTCTGTCAGAAGTATTTCCAGAACGAAGAAAGGATCACCACCATCACGCTTTGCAACACTCGACATAAGCAAGGGAAGTACCTTGTGGACTACGTCCGACACTTTCAAGAACTCGTGCTAGATTGCTACGACGGTAGCAGCGAGGAAGATTTAGTTGAGATATGTATTAACAATATTATTCCAGAAAATAGAGTGTACTTAGAAAATGTTAGGATTAAGCAATTCTCTAGGCTACTCAAAGCTATTAAAAGAACCTCTTCATCAGTAAAAATCACGTCAGGATCTCACAATTAGAGAGAAAAAAGAGAACCACGCCACTCGTTGGCCATATCAGATAGACCGCCGCGAGCCCATCCTTGAGAAATGAGAGAAAGAGACAGAGGAAGGTCAGAACAGCCACCCGTCCCCTATACCGACGAAGAGTTCCACGCCATTCTTGACTAATGGATTCATGATAGAGTAGTCTACCTTTTTGCACCCCGAAAGCAGCCAAAGGTAGACGATAAGAAACACCCAAGGTACTGCCAACTTCACCAATACGTCCATCACTCTACAACGGTATGTAAAGTCCTACGAAAAATCTTCCATGCCAAAATCAATAATGGCACTCTTGAACTCCTATCCAAGAAACAAACAATTTATGTGGACCCATTACCTCGCCACAAGGCTAAAAAAATGTTCGCCCTGGTGTTTTGCTCGATAAGGGATGAGGAAATGGAGGATTCGATTGAAGGGATGCGTACATGGAGAACATATCCAAAACCACCTGAGGCAATATAGGAGGCTTCAAGGTAATGAACAAGCCTTTTGGCGAACTTACAGCCAACTGGAGCATTATGGCACTCCCCTTCGGAGATCGAGCTGTTGGGGGGATGGCTTTGAGGAAGAAAAGGCGTCCAAAGGGGTTCCAATGGAAATTGAAACTCCAAAACTCAAAGGCAGCATATCCGGCATGAAAATATCTCCTTCTGATAGTGGGATACACATCATAAGGACACAAGAACTACTGAGACATCGCCAAAGGGTTGAGAAAAGAATGTTCGAAGAAAAAATACCTATAGGCCGAGACGAGCAAGAGCTAGCCTTCGAATGTGCATTTAATAAGCCCACAAGAACATACTCGAGCCTCCTAATAGCCCTACCATGAAGAGGCTGTGAGTTGAGCTTTTTCATGAGAGAACTTAGTTTGGCCAAAGGAGGGATGCACCCAAACGCGAGTTATGAAGGAGTGAGAAACAGCAGAAATTTCCATTTCACTAATGCCGGATAGCAACTTATAGGACTCGTCTGAAGTGGCCTCACAGGTGTCGAGCAACGAAAGGCGGTTGAACAACAAGAATGAGATAAATAGTGGCTATGACAAGTTGCCCTAACAAGGGTCGGTCAATTGTATTAACTCTTATATGGACCGCCCTGACGAACTAACCTCTAGCAACAATAGCTTTGACGCAAGAGCGACGAATGTAGATTCGTTTGACACAGAGTCGTCAAACGTTGGCCATTCAAATACAGCAACTTCAAACATGAGCCATCTAAGAAAAAAAAGTTATCTCTGGACAAAAACCAATTCCAAATACAAGCCACCTTCGAATGCAAGCTGTCTGTAGATAGAACCCACCTACCGACGTGGATAGAAACCACCTCCAGACGCGAACAGGAACGACCTCAGGACGCGAATTCCTTCCTAATACAAGTTCTCTCCAAACAAAAACCACCTACCGACGTGGATAGAAACCACCCTAGGTGCATATAAAAATGACTTCCGGTCGCAACTATCCTCCAAATGCAAGTTATTTCTTTACAAAAGCAATCATCAAACACAAGTCATCTCCCGAAAGAAGCAATCATCAGACAAAAATAATCTCCAATCAGAAACAATCACCGGACGAAGTAATGATCAGACAAAATGCCAAGCTATAGGTCTCTATAAAAAAACAAAGAGATCCCAAAAGAAGTGAATATGAGGAATTCAAAAGCGGCTGTCACCGGACAAGAATCGCCACCTCCGCAGATTGAGCAACATATATTATGGTATCAAATAACCCCCATAAGCTCTCTTTCTCGGCACCCGCATTACTGATAGAAGTGTCATCACGAGGTGAGGGCAACAAATTGAGGCTTTTATCCAGAGAGATCTTGACAAGTGAAAAGTAGTCCTCGAGTGGGATGCCCTCATAGTTCTTTGGGCCAGTTTTAGATGGACTGAGGCCTGCATCAAACACAACCAGTAGGTTCCCCTCTCTGTTATGATCCGCCTACATAAAAGGAATGTTAGGAATAACAAATGAGGTCTTCAACTCTCTAAAAAATTCAAAAAAAAGGATAGCAATATTTTCTCATAACAAAAGGTAGGTTAATATGCTATTTTTTCTGCCACCAAGTCAGGAAAGGAAAGACAAGATCATTGCCTCTTGTGGCTTGCCAATTCTTTTTCGTGACATGAACGTCCAAAGTGACCTTGTCTAAGATCATGTCACCTCTTAGATATATGGTACTTCGAGTTCAAACCGAGAGAGAAGAAACTCAACAACCATTTGCTTCGGCATCTCAATACATGACTCTACAATACGACAAAGTGGCCTCAACCATCTCATCATGAAGGCACGGTGAAGTCGAACACAAACCTAGCCCAAGGTAGACCTAGTGCAAGTCAAATAGAAAACGTGAACAACATACCAGAATAGTGTTTAAAGAGTGAAATAAAACTATGGAATCACCTCCGATGACAAGAGATGACGAATCCACATTTAAGGTGCTGCCACCGGAAGTAAATGACCTTTCACTCGGTCTTTCTATGTCGAAGCTCTCTTATTCAACTCCCATGCGTCCAAATAAGCTACTGCACCAGAAGCAACAACTACGACGGACGCAGCAGATACGCCCGACATAGGACCTGAGGAGCCAAAAGAATATGTTATCCTTTCCATAATTATACAAAAGGCTTTCGGATGGATATCTTGCTAATGTGTTAGTAATAAAGAGGCTAACTAGCAAATTGATGGGGCTCATAAAGAATTATCTTGCTAATGGATCTCTTGCAACGAGGCTTGTTCAAATTGTCAACTGACAGATCCGCCCGATGAAACTTTCTTTGTCTGCTTGACGTAGCTTTCACCACCTATCTTACGACAGACGCGAGATTAAGGTTTTTGTTTGGAGTACCTTCAAAATATGGTTATTTGAATAGACTTGAAAGAAGATTATAAGCCTAGGAGGTTGGCTCGGAGATACTTCACTAAAGAAAACGTTTTGTTTTAAAAAAAGGCTTCAATGGAGAGCCCTTATGGTGTCTTCATAATGCCAAATTCCAGAAGGTGCTTGTTGTGAAAAATCGTAACGCAAGTATACGCTATCGCAATCAAGTAATATAATAGTGAATAAGAATATTGTCCGACGAGGATTATTGTTTACTAATTACCGAAATTATAGTAACCCTAATTTTATTTGAATACTTGAAAAGAGAGTTTATAAAATTAAGTAAAGCAAAACTAAAATAATTAAATAAATTAAACAATGCTAGCAATGGATGAAAATTCAATAGATTAAGATTCTAGGGTTTCCAATTTTCCCAAATTAATCATGTTCAAATTCCCATAATTCAAGAAAATTAACATTCAATCCTATACTGACAGCAATTTCTCTAAAACAATTATTATTCTTTCTCAAGCAATAATAATATTAATCCAACAAGCAAAATCTACATCTCTGTCAGACTTCTAAACTTGTTGAAAATCATTAAGTGCAAGAAATTCAAAAGAACTGCACAAGCATCATAGATATCTCCATCCTATGAACAACTCATGGTATTTCAATTAAGAGCTTATTCAATTATCCCCTCTTAGTCTCAAATTAAATACAAAATCATGTAATAGTTGGCCAAACAATCACAAGCATTAAGAATAAATTGAAATACTCAACATATATGGATTAAACATAAATTACTTAAAAAGAAGATTGAGAATTCGAACATTCATAATCCGGCTACATCGTAGCCCTAGAAAAAGGAATTAGTTCATCTCTAAACAAAATAAATTCCTAAACAAAGTCTTAATCATTGGAAAGGAAAGAAAAGAACTAGTTTGGAGTTGAATTGAAGCGTCGCCGTCTCCGGATTCGAGCCGTTCTTCTTCTTCGTCCCAATTCTCCTTTTCTTCTCTTGAATACTCTCTTAAAAGCCAGTCATCATTCCACAGTCTAAAAGTCCCTTCTAATTGCCCTAGAATCATCTATTTATATGTTTCTGAGCATTAGGGTCAAAACGGGTAAGTTTTCTCGCGATTGGCCTTCAAAACGCGTCTTTTCTCGCGTCGTAGCGCCGCGGCGCTAAGTTCCTAGCACTGCGACGCTACTGTGTAAAATCCAGGGCACTGCAACGCTGTCATGGGCGCCTAAGCGCTGCCCATTCTGCCCCAATGCACTAATTCCGTCGGATTTCAGCGAAATTTGTCCAAAACCTTCCAAATCATAGACTTTCACCTAACCTTCAAACAAAAAACAAAAACACACATAAAAACTAACAAAAACCTCAAAAACTAACTAGATATTAAGTGTAAAACGATACTAAATGAGCGAGTAAAACTCACTCATCAGTGCTGCAAGAAGTCCATACAAGGGAATGTGGGGAGCATCAACCTACATTGAAAGCATTCACATTTTCTTATTCTATGAAAATCTTCAACATAAACTACACATCACTTCAAGACTTGAAGATATAATGAGCATTGCAAACTTCAGGGCATTGCTTGATTAATCTTCTTCATTATGCCTCATGAGGGTACACATGGATTTTCGTCACACAAGGAAACCGACAAGAACTCTCTTTCAATGTCTAAGTAAGATGATGCACGAGCATACTAGGGGCTGGATTTTACATCTTCTTGATGCGCGTTAGGCTTGTTCGACCTCATCACGATCCACATAACTAGATTTTTACCTTACTCTCTCATTTACGGTGGGAAAATAGAGTTTTTCTCTGTAGCTAGAAGAATCTGACATCAGTGTCACTATGGTTAATGACTTGAAATGGAAATCAAATCTTGTGTGAACATAAGAGTACTCGATTTAAAGTCAATTTCACAATTAAAGACCAGCAACCGACGTGAAAAATTCTGACGCAGCACACCCTAGTAATCTTGACATGGGATTGTCTAACCAAGAACAACCTGACGCCGCTCAATTTGATAAAGCAAACACCAACCACAGACAAGGCAGTGTTCGGGATGCTAACGATTTTGCCTCGGCGTTCTTGGTTTGTGCTTCATATTGTGTGTGGGTCAAGTGATTGCACCCTTAGTTTGCACCGATATGCTAATAGTTTTACCCCAACGCTCATAGTTTGTGCTATCACACCTTGTAACTTATGTTGGGATGTTGACGGTTTTGCCTCGGCACTCTTAGTTTGTGCTTCACATTGTGTATGGGTCATGTGATTGCACCTTTAGTTTACGCTGAGATACTAATGGTTTTACCCCGATGCCTATAGTTTGAGCTATCGCACGTTGTGGCTTGCGTCAGGATGCTAACAGTTTTGCCTCGGCACTCTTTGTTTGTACTTCACATTGTATGTGGGTCATGTGATTGCACCTATGGTTTGTGCCGAGATGATAATGGTTTTGCCTCGACGCCTATGGTTTGTTCTATCGCACCATATAGCTTGCGTCAAGATGCTTATGGCTTATGCATTTGTGCCATATCGTTTGCACTTTATGTAGAATCCGGACTACATGAATGCATCTGTGGTTTGCACCATGCTTCCGATGGGTTGGCACAAATAAATGGTATATGTCTCACATAGCATATGATTTATGTGACTAGACTTTATGGATTTTAATATGGCTTCTGTCATGGTTTCTAACGTTTCCTAGTGGGTCCATGACAACATTCTTTACGGCTACTATCATGGTCTCTAACGTTTTTAAAAGGATATGTGGAAGGAAAGACAACATCCTATAATACATGCTAATTTATTAATGGCATACAAAGCAAAGAAAGGGCTAAGCAAAGACGTTACCTAGGTATCCAGTGAATCAAGTTCTTTAGAAGCAAGCAATCTACTTAAGTGAACAACCGCTGGATGAAAACCATCTTCGGATCATAGCCCCACTAGATAGAGTTCTTTTCATTTATTCCTGAAAAAATCCACTACCCACAGAGGTTCTATCTATCAATGGATTTCCCAAAATCATATGCCCATAAAATTTTATCGACATAGTACCTTTGTGACTAAATTCTTTCTAAACGAAAGGCTTCACCGAACAAAGTTCACTCTAGATGAGTACTTTGCCTAAAAAAAAAGTTCCCTCTAACTAATGCACTTCTCCCGCTGAAGCTCTTTGCTAAAAAAGCTGCCGGCAACAAGAATTGTCCTCTAGATGGAAGCTTCTGCCAGACAACTCCCAATTGGAACCCTCACCTCCAGTACTTCTCCTTATAAAAACCATAGAGAAAGGATGAACCTAATGATTGAGACTCAAACAAGAATTCTCTACGACCTTTTTTTACATAAGGATAAGGCTTTCATTGAGCTCTTTAGTTTCAGCATCTCCCCGGGGTCACTCTGAATCAAAATTGGAGTCTTAAAGTCATTGCTAATGTGAAGTTAGAACATATCGACGGCGTTGAAAGTGGATGTGAACTCTCTAGGGGTTGCAATAAATAGTCGGGTGTTTCTTGTTCCATTTTTTCACTAAGGCCTCAATCACATCTCTAAGGAGAGTAAAACAGGATAAGGCAATAAAAAAAGAAGCACATCCAATGCAGATAGCGGAGCTCCCACATACTTGACTCTGAACCATTTTTTTGCCTAATCCATGGTATACAACCAAAATATCCACCAATTATTACTCTGGAAGCAAATCAAAGCACACTTAAGTAAGAAAATTGAAGTGAGCAAACAAAGAAGACAACAAAAGCCATTTATTTCTTACTGTCGTAGGGACAACATAAAGCATTATTTCTCGCTGTCGTAGGGACAGTAAGAGCAAAAGTCAATGGAGAAAGCACAATTTACGCAAAGTAATGACCCAATAGAGAGCCGAAACGCAGATCAAAATAAGTGAGATGACAGTATAAAGAAGATTTCAAAGCTTCACATCAACAGCAAGCATGGCATTACATCCTCAACAAGAAACGCATGTACCGACATCGAATTTGACCATCACAATGGATGAAAATTAATAATAAAGACGGGAACATGTGTCGGGCATCGTGGCGACGGCCTGTGCACTGGATTCACACTAAAGAGACCAGAAAATGATGAGCATCACAAATTCATCAAATTCATCAACGAAACCCAGCCAACTTGAAACAAAGTCTCAAAATACAAAATGACAGTTAGAATAGGAGCCAAACACCCTCAAATGAATTCAACAAAAATGGTGAACTTCTAAACTATGAAAAAGAACATAGTTATCACAAGATCTATTGACAATGGGTTTCAATCTTCTCAAGGACATGGGCACGATCATGGAGTCACATCAATGATAACCTTTAGTTTCTTAAGGCGTGCCGGTAGAACATCATCAACAACAAGTCATGACTCTTTAGAAGCATAAATACAACAACATAAGACATGAGAGTATGGTTGCTCATGATCAAAGGTCAGGATTAATGGCAATACCAACAATAAAGAAAATCATCATCCACAGTAATTCAATAAAAAAAAAGGGGATTTCTAAGCCCAAGAACATGGGGCGGTGGGGGCTTACTCAAATTTCGTGGAGCTTGGAGGTGGAACTACACGGAACAACAGCGGTAACCCCCTCCACGAACGGCAACAGGGACAGCAACTCCCTTCACGGGCGGCAGCAGCGGCAACGACACCTTCCACAGTGGTAGCGCAAGAAAGGTTTTGTCTTTCTAGCTTTTCTTCTCTCTATAGTAATTTTGACGGAATGATTTTGGGGGTTTTGGTTAGGAGTATATGAGAATGGTGGGGATTCTGGTTTGAGAAAGAATGAGGAGAGATTAAGTAGATTTTGGAGAACTCTAATTCTTTCTCCTTTCCTTCGGCTGGTGAGGAATGTTAGTGTGGATGGGAATGTGATAGTATGAGGGAAGATTAAGGAAAATGAGTTTTTCTTTTCTGTTTCTGTCGTGTTTGTTAAAAAAAATGGAAGCGAAACGACAGGGCGTTGGAAAAAAAAATTAATGATAAAAAATGGCATAATAATGGTAATAGTCTTGAAACAGGGGAGCAAAAGAAGTATTATTTGGGAAGAAGTATTATTTTTTGGGAGATGAAGAAATAGTGAAAGAAAAGGGGTTATACGTTTTGAAGGATAACAAAATGGTATGGGGGAATAAAAGAAAACGGGTTGTTGAAAAACAAAATAATAATAATATTTTTGAGTTATTCTTGGCTATAAAGAATGAGTTAAAAAAAAAAGTGAGCAGTTTGGAAGAAAATAAAAGCTCGGTGTAATGACGATGCAATTACTGGATTGGTTATGGATTTTCTCAAGGATGAATTGCTGCTATGCTAATGAATTCAGCTAACAACTTGATTCTACACCCACACAGACAAAATGCATTGTCAGGCTCAAAGATTAATTGTATGGCCTATCTCGCTACACTGTATAGCCCATACAATCAAGGGGGCTAATGTTGATGCCTGAAAAATCCCACGGTACGGATTTGGCCAAAATCCCACAACACGACCCAAGGTATGGTACGTGGACCCAAGCCACGTTACGGAGACTTTTACATGGGTCGTGGTTTAATAGGCTAAGGAATGTGAACATGCCCATTTTATCTAGTCTGATTAGAATTCGGCCCACTTGCGATGCATTGGGTTTATGAGGAATTTAGGATAATATAGGTTATGGAGGACATTAGCAAAAATAATACAAATTACCCAAAACCTAATTTTAATTATCAAAAGTCCATTATTATCTAAAAATCCAACAAAGCATATTGGTCCATTTATTACACTCACTCGTTAAAAGACAAAATAACTCTTTCTCTATTCCAATTTTGTTTACTTACTTATTCCCACCTTTCTAGGAGTCAACTCTTCCTCTTCTCCTAAATATTATAAAAAAAAGGCTGAGCATACATAAATAAAAAGAGACAAATCCTTAGTCTCTTGGTTGTTATCCCTGACCTTGCCCGAAAATGACCCACAGCCTTAACAGAGGCAAATGTCAGACTAGCTTTTGGCATGAACCATGCTGAAAATGCCCAACTACCTCCATTGGCTACACAATAACCTAGTCCTTCATCTCTTTGGTAAACCCTTCCCTGCGATTGAGAAAAGCTACCATTAAACCATGCTGGAAATGCCTTACCAACATAGGCTTATGGAGGGATTTCAGCCAAGAATTCAAACACTCTTGGAGAGAAATTTCCCTCCTCTTGGTGCCCCCATGCTTGCCTATAAATACCATACCTCTACACTCTAAAAACCGGAGGGCAAGCCAATCATAGCTCTCCCACTTAAAAGAAACTATTCTCTTCTCACAGTTTCTGGCGGAGCTCCTCCGAGCAAGTAATGCTCGGGTGTTCTTTCCAAAGTTAAAAACACATCAAAACCCAACATCAACAACCTAAATACAAGCCTAAAACCTCCTCTTTTTCCTGGTTACAACTCTTGACTTTTCACTTACCGAAATACTCATCGAAGAACTCCAATCTTCATAACTTCTGGCAGAGTTCCTCTAGAACGTGTTTCTAGGCGTTCTCCTCATTAGAAGTGGTTAAAGCTTTAGATAACCTCTGAGAATACCTAACCATAGCTTACAACACCTAAAGTTCACTTCTGCCGACCGACGTACTATGTCTGTCGCAGTCCTACAACTGGTTTTCACAAACATTTGAATATGACTTATCACACATCTAAAAGCTTTGAGGAGTCTCTGAAATACGAGAGACAACAAGCTCATAAACTCTCATCTTAGCTGGTTATTCACCTCTTGATTTTTGGTTTATCAGAATTCCTGATGAAGAACTTTAATCTCCATAAATTTCAACAGAGTCCCTCTAGAACACATTTCTAGGCGTTCTCCCCATTGGAGGTGGTGAAAACACCTCAGCCATAGCCTAATATTTCCAAAACTGAGTCTTATCCCATCCAACATACTAGATCTATCAAAATCATTCTATTAACAAACAAATGGATATAACTCAATTACATGCTTAAGAACTTCCTCCATAAACCGGTAACATTCCTCTCCCACACCACACGCTCACCTAGAAGACTTCATCAGAAACTCTTCGCTATCTCAGAACCAGAATCGCAACGGATGTCGCCCTCGGATACCGCTATCTTCGGGGTCATCCAGGTTTAGCCTAACCTAGCCGGGGCCAACGTCATCACTTTAGCCATCTTTGACGTCAAAAATCACACTTAGAAGCTCATTAGCCTCTGTTGACTGACGTATTAACAAGGTACGACCGACGTACATATAACGTGGACCAACCAAATGAGGCCACGTGTTGGGGCTCTTTTGGTGGGGGCCTATCGACGTGGAGGGTGTGAAACTCGTGGCCTCATTCGGTTGGTTCACGTTGTATGTGCATTAGTCGGCAGAGATCGAGCAGCTTTTAAATGATTTTTGGTGTCGAAAGTGGCCGAAGTGATGACATTGGCCCCTGCGGGGTTGGGCTAAACCCGGATGACCCCGAGGACAACGGTATCCGAGGGCGACACCCGTTGCGGTTCCGGCTCTAAGACAGTGAAGAATTTCTAATGGGGACCTTTAAGTGAGCATATGGTGAGGGAAAAGAATGTAACTGGTTTATGGAGGAAGTTCCTACACATGTAATTGAGTTATATCCATTTGTTTGTGAATAAAATGATTTCAATGGACGTAGTATGTTGGACGGGATAAGGCTCAATTTTGGAAATATTAGGTTATGGCTGAGGTGTTTTCACCACTTCCAATAGGGAGAACGCCTAGAAACTTGTTCTAGAGGGACTCCGCCGAAATTTATGGAGATTAAAGTTCTTCGTTAGGCATTCCGATAAACTAAAAGCTAAGAGGTGAATAACTGGCTAAGATGAGAGTTTATGAGCTTGTGGTCTTGTGTATTTCAGAAACTCCTCAAAGCTTTTAGATGTGTGATAAGCCATATTCACATGTTTGTGAAAACCAGCTGTAGGACCGGGACGGACGTAGTACGTCGGTCGGCATAAGTGAACTTTGGGTGTTGTAAGCCATGGTTGGGTATTCTTAGAGATTATCCAAAGCTTTAACCACTTACAATGGGGAGAACGCCTAGAAACACGTTCTAGAGAAACTCCGCCAGAAGTTATGGAGACTGGAGCTCTCCAATGAGTATTTCGGCAAGTGAAAAACAAAGAGTTGTAATCAGCAAAAAGAGGAGGTTTTAGGCTTGTATTTAGGTTGTTGATGTTGAGTTTTGATGTGTGTCTAGTTTAGGGAAGAATGCCCGAGCATTACTTGCTCGGAGGAGCTCCTCTGGAAACCATGAGAAGAGAATAGTTTCTCTTAAGTGGGAGAGCTATGCTTGGCTTGCCCTCCGGTTTTTAGAGTGTAGAGGTGTGGTATTTATAGGCAAGAATAGGGCCACCAAGAGTAGGGAAATTTCCCTCCAAGAGTGTTTGAATTCTTGGTTGAAATCCCTCCACAAGCCTACATCAGTAAGGCATTTCCAACATGGTTTAATGGTGGCTTTTGTCAATCGTAGGGGAGGGTTTACCAAAGAGATGAAGGACTGGGTTATTGTGTAGCCAATGGAGGTAGTTGGACGTGTTCAGCATGGTTAAGGACAAAAGCCAGTCTGACACTTGCCTATCTTAAGCAGCCAATAAAGGCTGTAGGTCGTTTTTGGGCAAGGTCAGGGAGAATAACCAAGAGACTAAGGATTTGTCTCTGTTTATTTATGTATGCTCAGCATTTTTTTTATAATATTTAGGAGGAGAGAAAGAGTTGACTCCTAGAAAGGTGAGAATAAGTAAGTAAAAAAAATTGGAATGGACAAAGAGTTATTTTGTCTCTTAACGAGTGAGTGTAATAAATAGGCCAATAGGCTTTGTAGGATTTTTAGATAATAATGGACTTTTGATAATTAAAATTAGGTTTTGAGTAATTCATATTATTTTTGCTAATTTCCTCCATAACCTACATTATCTTAAATTTCTCATAGACCCAAGGCCTCTTAAGTGGGCCGAAGGTCTAATTGGACTGGATAAAATGGGCCCGTTCACATTCCTTAGCCTACCAAACCACGGTCCACGTAGAAGTCCCCAAAGCGTGACTTGGGTCCACGTACCTTACCTTGGGTAGTGTTGTGGGATTTGGGCCGAATCTGTACTGTGTGCTTTTTCAGGCATCAACAATAGTTATTTGACTAAAAAAGATATTAATCAAGAATAATAGGTAAAAATCTTAATCCATGCTTCTTCTTTCTCTTTTTATTATGTTACATTTTATGACATGTTATCGAAAAGAATAACTTATTTACTTTTATTTAATTTGAATGATATTTTTTCATTTAAGGGTTATAAAGATTTATACTTATTACTTAAACAAATATGGTTTCGCCTCTTGCTTTGTTTGATTAAAATACTACATTTTTAACATACATAAAAGAGGTCAAGTTTTTCTTTGCTCCACTATCCTCCATTTGCTATGTGTCATGCTCCAATCATTTTTGTCTTTTTTCTGTTTTTTTTTTTGTTTATATCATCTTTTTCTTTTTTCCTAACTTTCCTTATTTGTTTTCTTTTTTATTGTTTTTTTCTCGCATAAAGCTCTACTACAGTGCAGTTATTACAATGTGTTTCTTCAAAAAATATATCATTACTCCATTCAATATATATATATATATATATATTTATATCATTACTTCATCTTTTAGTTTTCTTTTTTCTTTTACCAAATACTCATGTACAATTTAATTCTTTTTCGATGTGCTTTTTTTAAACTATTTGTTTTATGCTTCTCATTATAAAATATTTTTTTTATGTTTCTCTATTTAACTTTTTCCATATAATCCTTATTACATCGAAATTGACCGTTCTAAATTACTTTTTTTTTTAAAAAAAATTTAAACGACCTACTAAGACAATTTTTTCTCCGATGTTTCTTTTTTGACAGTTTTTTCATGTACTCTTTTCAACTATTCTTTTCTCATTTATGTTGCTCTTTTTTTTTTCTAACTAGTTCCTATTGAGGTAATGTTCCTTATATATATATATATATATATATATATACGTCTCGAATTAAAATTTTTTTACGTGTTGCTAAATATTATTTTTAACATGTATCTCTTATTTAATTAGTTTCATGTCTAATTTGTCAACTAAAATAAATTTATTCATACATGTTCTACTTGTTAACACATATTTAACTTAAAATAATATTGGTTTTCTAATGTGCTTTTAATAAATATTTTTTTTCTAATTTACCAATTGAAATAATTTTTTCTTAAATGTATTCATGTTTTAACATCATGTTTCCTACAAACCACTCAAATACTACTTTCTCATATGTACATTTACTGTCTAATTTACTTCACTAAAAACTTTTCTTTCCTTTTAAAAGTGCTCCATTTAAATATATATTTTACTAACTTTGGAGAGTAATAAATCAAGAAAAATTAAAATTTTAAGAAAATTATAAATCTCCATTCGCACAAAAGTTAACAAACCCAATAAACACGTGCATTGCACCTGCTTATAACTAGTATCAACTTAATAAGAGCATGGTTTAGAGAGAAGAACGCAACAGAAAAGCCATGATTTTATAATTATAGCTCTTAACTTTGACTTTTCTCAGTTTATCCATCTGGTTTTTAAAACTATGAATGCATAATTCAAATATAAAAAAACTGTTTTCAATTTCACCACTCGTGCATTTTTAGCAAAATACAAAAGGAAAGATGAAAATATGCTTAAATGGTTTTTGAAAAATAATTTAAAAACATTTATATTAATCAAAACCATAAAATAGCACATACTTTTGAGAAAATAAGATCCATCACCCATACTGTTGTTAAGGAAAACATAAAAATTTTATTAAAATGGTTTTCAAAAAATATTTTATGGTGTTTTTATTTTTTGGTCCAAAAAAATACAAAAAAAAAATATGGAATTGAAACAGAATTTTAAATTTAAGAAATATTTCGATAATATATAAAAAGAAAAAATGAATTGAGAAAAATTAAAATTAAAAGTTGTACTTATCTATTTAACCAACAAAAAAAGTGAGTTAAAGCGTAACAGTTTCTTTAATTTTTTCAAATGTGGTTTTAAGTTAATCATGTTACAAAGGAAAGCAAATAACACATTGGGCTACTTAAAAAACCCACCAACCCGCCCCGTCCGCTAAAATCATGCCAAGTCATTAAACTGCCAACCTGCCCGCCCGCCAACTAGTACGGTTGGTTTGCGGTTTTATCCTTTAAAGGGTGGCGTTCAATCCGACCCGCCCGCTCTCTCATGACAAGTTTGCGGTTTCACCAACCCGCCCTTAACAAACCCGGCCCGCACCTGACCAAAACAGCCAACCTGCCCGCTTCTGCACCCCAATCCCAAATGGCTAAAAAAAAAGCGAAAAAAACGCTTTCCTTCTAAAAAAAAAAAAACAAATAAAAAATTGAAAACAAATAGAATCAAATCGTATCATCGGACGAAAACATCCTAAAGCAAAATCCAATCAGTCCCTTCAGCCAAAAAGAAACAATCAATCAGTCCCCACCTCAAATTTCAGCCAGTCCCCATGTCCCACGCGGCAAATCTCCGAATTCTTGTAACATCGGGTCCCACATTCTCCCTTACACATTTCCCATTATACCCTTGTCCCTGCAACTGAAGTCAACCCACTCTCCATTTCCAACCCTGAAAGAGGATCTGTCATCAATCTTTTATTGGCAGTTATAAGTTAAGGTTCTCTGTTTTTGTCGGAAAGAACCGATACAAACAGAGGACCTGAAAATGAAATCAGAAACTTTGACATTATTTCTCGTAAATCTCGCCGGAATCATGGAGAGAGCCGACGAGTCGTTGCTGCCCGGTGTCTACAAAGAAGTCGGAGCCGCTCTTCACACCGACCCGACCGGCTTGGGGTCGTTGACTCTGTTCCGGTCTATAGTTCAGGCTTCATGTTATCCTTTGGCGGCTTATCTCGCCGTCCGCCACAACCGGACCCACGTCATTGCTCTCGGCGCCTTCCTCTGGGCCTTCGCCACTTTCCTCGTCGCCGTTTCCTCCACTTTCCTCCAGGTTGGAAATATGAATTTGACAGTTTTGATTGCCGTGTGGTGTAATAATGGATATTTGGTTGTAAAAAGTTTTTGAGCTTTTTATAGTATTTGCTTTTGTTAAGTACAGATCTACGGGCATGTTGAGTTGGAATCAATTGGTTTATTGGATAAATAGGAATATTTGGTTTTTTCACCTTTGTTGATGTTGATTACTTAATAAGCAATGTGTATTTATTTTGTTTTTGAAATGATTTTTCTTTCATGGGGGGATGACTATATAAATAAAAGGGATTTTTTTTTCATTCAGCAAAAAAAAAAAAAAAAGAATAATAATAAAAGGGATTTTTTTTTTTTGGAGAAAAAAAGAGAAGTATTTACTATAGTGTTTACTATATTTAGACTATCCTTTTTGTTTTTTGTTTTTTTGTTTTTTTCTTTTTCTTCCACGGGATACGTCTTTCTAATTCTGATTACGTGCGTCATTTACATTGCTTAACATCATTGATTATCAAAAATAAATTT
The DNA here is from genome assembly GCF_000414095.1 of Morus notabilis. Taxonomy (NCBI): domain Eukaryota; kingdom Viridiplantae; phylum Streptophyta; class Magnoliopsida; order Rosales; family Moraceae; genus Morus; species Morus notabilis. The sequence continues at coordinate 78,515 of NW_010357121.1, forward strand.
AAGAAAATGCACTATGTTTCTATAAGGTTTGAAACTTGGAAGTTAGATTCTCATAGATGGGAAAATATTGTTAGCATTAAATATTTTTACAGTTATTTATATATGTTTTTTATTATTTTTATTTTGTGAGGATTAGGATGTGATGGATAAAACATGGAGCAGAGTTTCGGGACTCTTTTCTGTTGAACTGGAAAAGATGTTTCAATTCCTTAAGTTGAGGATATTCACATATTAGTTAATGGCTAACCTATTAAATGAGAATAAAGCTTGAGAATTTACTTTGTAATGACAAAAAAGATCCTAAAATCTTTGCCAAGTTTGCTGGAGAATGTAAATCTGATATTGAGTTGCCCAATTTTGTGACATACATATTAGGTGGCGGTTTCAAGAGGCCTAAATGGGATTGGACTTGCCATTGTTATACCAGCAATTCAGTCTCTTGTTGCAGACTCGACTGATGATGGCAATCGCGGCACGGCTTTTGGGTGGCTGCAATTAACAGGAAGCATCGGCTCTATCATTGGCGGTCTTTTCTCGGTGTTAATGGCCTCGAAGTCTTTCATGGGAATTCCCGGCTGGAGAATCGCCTTTCACCTTGTTGCACTCATTAGTATCATAGTTGGTATATTAGTCTACTTCTTTGCTAATGATCCAAGATTCTCTGAGACAGACAGTAGAGCCGAGGATCAAATTGCTCGAAAGTCTTTTGTATCCGAAATGAAAGACCTAATGAAAGAGGCAAAGTGGGTTATTCGAATCCCATCTTTTCAGATAATTGTGGCTCAAGGTGTTTCTGGATCATTCCCTTGGTCAGCCATGTCATTTACTACAATGTGGTTAGAACTTATTGGATTCTCCCATCAGAAAACTGCTTTTCTTTGGACATTTTTCATAGTTGCTTGTTCATTAGGAGGCCTTTTCGGAGGTAAAATGGGGGATATCCTCGCGAAACGCTTTCCTAATTCTGGAAGAATAATTCTTTCACAGATAAGTTCTGGCTCGGCCATTCCTTTAGCAGCGGTTTTGTTGCTCGGGCTGCCTGATGATCCATCAACCGCGTTCATCCATGGACTGGTTTTGTTCATTATGGGATTGTCAACATCTTGGAATGCTCCGGCAACTAACAAGTATGTATCTGAACCTTTAAAAAGAAAAGGCAAAAAAAAAAAAAAAATCTAATTGAAAGTTGGACTTAGTTGCTTTCTTTAGGAGCTTCAGTTGTGCATATGAAAAATTAATCCATAGACCAATGAATGCCCCAAAGGAAGTCTGAAAAGGCAAAAAAAAAAAAAAAAATCTAATTGAAAGTTGGACTTAGTTGCTTTCTTTAGGAGCTTCAGTTGTGCATATGAAAAATTAATCCATAGACCAATGAATGCCCCAAAGGAAGTCTAAATTAGAAATGTAAAATGTACAATGTATAATTTATTTTATCCATTAATTTTTGTCATTGATGGACATAATAATTGGAGTGCTAGAATTTAGTTGAAGGTTGGACTTGATTTCTCTATGACTCTCTACCATGCTGTTTTAGAATCTTTTGATATGAAAGTGTTGTCACAGTCCAATATTTGCAGAGATAGTACCTAAGAAGTCTCGGACGAGCATCTACGCTTTAGACAGATCCTTCGAAAGCATCTTGGCGTCATTTGCTCCCCCAATTGTTGGCATTTTGGCTCAGAATGTTTATGGTTACAAACCGATCCCTAAAGGGTCATCAGACGCCGTAGAGATCGAGACAGACAGAGAGAATGCCGCGTCGCTAGCTAAGGCGCTCTACACCGCGATTGGCATTCCAATGGCTATCTGTTGCTTCATTTACTCCTTCCTCTATTGTACTTACCCGAGAGACCGCGAGCGAGCTAGAATGGATGCTTTGGTAGAGTCAGAGATGCAACAGCTAGAGGAAGACAACTCTCGTTCAAGAGAAATTCATGTTTCCGAATCGAATGGGTTGAATGGAAAAGAAAGAAGCGAAATCGACATAGAATATGGGGAAGAAGTTGGCCTTGATTTGGATGATAATGATGAGAAGTATTTGCTTTCCCATGAGCAGAACCTGCAGGGGAGATTGGATTTTGTAAAGTGAGTAAACTGCTTCCTCTAGGCCAATTTGAACCGTGAAAGAGTTTTATTTACTCATGTTTATTATTTGTTTCATAGAAGACTAAGTACACAGATATGTTCCCACAAATTCGGAAAGAAGAAATCACCTTAATTTATTATCTCAATTTGTTTGTTATTGTCGTAATCTGGAAATGTTTATTTGGACCAAGTAACTTCATACTATAATTTTTGTAAAGACTTCCTTGAATTGTTTTTCTCTAAATTCATTGTAAAATAACATTGACTATCACTACCTAAAAAAAATGTCTTTTAGTGACAAAAGAAAAGTATTGCTAAAAGTTGAACCATTAATGAATAGAAATCTAAAAAACAAATAAATTCATGGAAGAAAAAAATAAAGATTTATCAATATTCATAGAAATATTGGTGGTTAAATTGTACAGATATATCGATGAAAATATTGATATCTGTAGAAATTGATCTAAAATAAGGAAATTCATATTCAAACTTTACTTTTAAATGAGAATTTGAGAAACTCCAAAATAGCTTATTTATGATGTAGTGAGTTTTTGATATAGTAGTCGTTTATTTTAGTTGTCTCGTCGTTTCTTAATTTAGCTTAATTTTGTTATTAGTATGTCGTTTATTTTAGTTGTTATTTTGTTATCATTTTCTATATGAGTTATAAATAGCTACATTACCTATGTAATAGAGATACTTAAATAATTTAGAATTAAATACTAGACTTGTGTTTTCTCTCCAAATTGGAGAAAATCCCGCAAGGGGAAAATCCCCTTGTAAATTATTTTTTACCATGTAAATTATTTTTCAATCATAAAATAAATATTTATATAATAAACTACTATTTACTTCAAATAATTTTAAAATCTGTTATTTACTTTATTTATTTTCATAAATTTGATATTTGCTATAATTTCTCATCTTGAATTTGATGGATTGAGCTGCTGATTTGAGCTTGTTGGACTCTATACTATGTGAAAATTAAACTTTTTAAGGGCTTGGGCTTTTTATCTTAAAAGTTCAAGGGAGAAATACAAACATGCTACTCAAAAGAAATCATCTTTCCTTAATAAAAAAAAAAAAATCATCCAATGGTATAAAGTACTTAATATTTATGCCAATTAATTTACTAGAAAATATACTGGCAAAATCTTTTAAATATCCAACTAAATTATTTTTCTTCTCGACAATAATGAACGGACATATCCATCTCCGATCTTCGGAGAACATTTTGGTAAAACATTTGTTATATTCTACCAGAACATTTTTTTTAAATCAACAAAAGTAGCGAGAGACCAATGATATAAACAGTGGTGAAGAGCGTTTATGCCCAAGGGAGGCATATATATGCCCCTGAATTTTTGAAAATTTATTTTCTTACATAGAATTTTTCAAAATTGTTAATATGTCATCCCTACATTTTTAAAAATTTGTTTTGTTGCATTTATTTTTTGAAAGTTTTTATATATGCCTTCTCATTAATAAGATCTTATACATACCTCTTCATAAACAAAATTTTCTCTAATTTATTCCTATTAATCTTTTTTAAAATATATCTTTACTGAAACTTTTTTTCTTTTTGATTTATTTGCGCCCATGTTGAAGTAATTTTTTGTTTTTCAAATGTATCCCGACTTAAATATTTTTTTCCATACGTTGTTGTAGTTCTTTAAGACAATATCTTTAGAACTTTGGCATATTATATACTTAATTTTATAAACATTGCCCTACTAAAATAATTTTTAATATGTCTCTACTTAAACATGTTTTCTCATGCATCCTTTTCAAATATTATTTTCTCTTACGTGCCTCCTAAATAATTTATTTTCAAATTTGTCATATCAATATGATTTTCATTAAGTGTTCTATTTTATTTTCTTCACTAAATTATATGCACAAGAGAATAATAAATTAGGTTAAACTAATCTTTTATGAAAATTATACTATCACGTAGATTAAATTCAACCAATTAAATATTTATGTCGTTCCAACTATGTAATAGTATTAAGAGTTGATAATTTGAAGATATCGAAGGCTTTTCACGTTTTTAGCTTATGTCTTTCATGAATTAAAATCCTAACTCCGCTACTGAATATAAATATAAAGATGTTTGATTTTGGTGGCACACTATGTAGTTTTCTCAAAGTTTAACTTAGTAAGTGTAGTTATGTAATATCCTTATAAGTTGAAATCTTTATTTTTATATTTAAATGTTGTGGGACTCGAATTTATTTTACCTTTTATAATTTAAAGGGATTCGTACCTGATAAGTGTAGTTATGTAACGACACACACTTACAGCGAGTGCTGTCTACGACATCAATTTCTCTCGTTAATTACTTTCAATGAGAATTTTAGAAACTTTCAAACGGCTTTAGTCGCCGTTAAAACAAAAAACTTTTTTATAGTACTATTTTCGTACTCTAGATCTGTTTTCTGTTTTTCCTAGTTATATAGCGTTGAGAGTATTCTCTGGAGTGATGTCTTAATTGATAAGTATTCCTAATATTTAGGAGAAGATTTGTGTTTATCTTGTAAACTTATATCAAAGAAGTCCAAGAAAACACCAAAAAAATACGTATCTTGGCCCTTTTTGCTACTTAGGTCGTAGATTCTTTAAAATTTTAATACGGAGCTTTCTACTGTCTCGTTTATTTTACCAATTTGAATTTTTAATTCCAGTTTTATTACAGTTAAAAGTTCTCACAAAAAGTCACGTCTAACTTTTTTTACTATAATTAAAAGCTCTCATAAAAAGTCATATCCCAACTCGAATTAAAAACTCAAATCATCGAACTGAACGAGGTCTACATTAGTGATAGAATCAATAATATGTATTCATGAATGTAGTTATAAGATCTTATAAAAATTAAAAAAGAAAAAGAAGCAAAATTCTCATATGATAAGAACCTGACGATTCAATAGAGTGTTCTGCTGATCAATACTTATTTTTTTCGTACTCTAAAAAAAGTTTGCATTCTGATATATCCAAAATTAAGTGGTTCACAGCGTCCCATCCCCCATATCCTACTAAATTGCATAACAATAATCATGGCCATAAAATTGTTAGAAATGAACTTTCCACCACAACCGTAGTCGTTAGCCACATTTCTTCACAACCTCTCTTATATAACAACCTAAATTAGGTTCCACCAAACACAAGGCATTGACGATCTGCTTATTGTCGCAAACAAAATATAGGGAAAACCCAGCGTGACCATCCCTTTTACCCATTCAAGTGTTCGTTTCTACAACTAGTGGGACAGTGTTTGGGCCAGAGATCAGGAAAGATAAGAGCTATAAACAAATGGCATCGAACAAATTTGCCTTGGTGGTGTTCCTTACAGCCGGGATGATGATTTTGATGGAGATCGGAGAGGCTAGGCATCGGGTTTTGGACGACGTCGATGAGCCCGTCTTGCTGCATCCTGACAAGCCTTGCCATGAAAAATGCTACCAAAAGTGCATGGCCAGTAAAGGATCTAAGATTGCATGCAACGCTCAATGCAGCTCTTTGTGCAAGAAGACTAAATGCTTCTTCTGCACTTGGTCCAAACATACGGCTCCAATCGATCCATATGCCTGAAACTATTCTCTCTTCATGTTAGAGCAGATTAATAGTATGAGATTTTTATTTTGGCTCCAGTAAAGGGTTTTCTTTGAAGGAGTTTTCCTCCTCTGATCTGTGGAACAGAACCTTGTCTATTCTAGTTGAAATATAATAAGAATGGATAATATATAATGAAGAATTCTTTGGATATATATGATCGATTGCTACGTATAACGTTACATGCATTACAGGCATTGATTATTAATTGGGATCTAGTTTTTATGCTCATTCCATTATTTAAATTTAGTCATATACATGATCAGGATAGTAATATAGCCAAAACAAAAGCGTATGTGTGTGTGTGTATATATATCGATGTTCAACTATATATATGCTAATGGAGAAACCGAAAATAGAGTACGCAATATGGCGCAAACTAACCATTACCATAAGCCTTTTCATTCCCAGGTCCCTCAAAGTGCTCATACTTGCCATTTCGTTAAACTGTTTTTCTTTGACGTTTTTTTTTTTTTTTTCTCTTTTTTTTCCCCTAATACTTTTTTTCATATAGAGGAAATGAATTATAAATTTTTAAAAGATTGTACGTGTGTGTGTCCCGTCTTCAAAACCTTTATTTTTACGTTCCGCGCATAAAATCTGAGTCCAGAACTCCAGATCATTCTTCCACCTTTTTCTTTTGTTTTGTTTTTTTTTTTTGGTAAACATATATAATACTTGACAACAGTTCATAAATGTAGACGTCAAATTTTGAGTTCGAAAAAGACAGGAGATACGAAATAAGGCAAAAACTAAAACAACAAAATTATAAATTTATTCAACTGCTAGCAAGATTAGGGGTGGTGGCGCAGTTGGCTAGCGCGTAGGTCTCATAGCTTCTGAGTTATCCTGAGGTCGAGAGTTCGAGCCTCTCTCACCCCAAAATTTTTTCTATTTTCTTTTTTCTATTATTATATTGTTTATTTATTTATTTGGTTATATATATATATATATATATTTATCTGAACTAGTTGGGCTAGTTAACTGTTGGTACGTTGTTTTCTCAGTAAGGCTCTTATACTAACACAATTTTTAAATTGAATATAAATGATGCAAAATAAAACAAAACTGAACTCTACAAGATTTACAATTGTTGGGTGTGTTTGGAAATATTTTTGGTTGTTTTTGAAAATATTTTTACACGTCTTTTAAGGTACGAAAGTGAGAACGATCTTTAAACCGCATTTGTTAGTAAATGTTTTGAAAACAAAAATAAAAACAAAAAATAATGAAATTGGTTTTTGCAAAGGAAGTTAGAAAACGATTAAAAATTGTTTTTCCTTTTTCGTTTTCATTTTCTAGTACTTACCAACAATGTTACATTAAATTATTAAATTATTAGTTACTGATTATATAATATATTAATTAATAATTAATAAATAGATATGACTATAATTAATAAATAGATAGTAATTACTTAATTATTAATTATTATTAAATTATTATTAAATTTGTAATTTTATTAATAAAAGTGATAAATATTAAATATTAATCAATTATTTAGTTAAAGATTAATTGTCAAAAATTGATTATATAATATCTTAATAATAAAATAATTAATAATAGGTGATTAGATAAATAACTAATAATTAATATATCAATCATATATATTAACTATAACCTATTAATTAGTAAATAGTTGATAAATAAAAAAAATAGTAATTAATCAATTGATAATTGTTGATGCCCGAAAAATCGCACGGTACGTATTCGGGCCAAATCCCGCAACACGACTCAAGGTATGGTACGTCGACCCAAACCACGTTTCGTGGACTTCTATGTGGACAGTGATTTGGCAGGCTAAGGAACGTAACCGAGCCCATTTTATCCGGTCCAATTAGGCCCTCAGTCCACTTAGGAAGCCTCGGGTCTATAAAAAATTTAGGATAAGTTGGATTATAGAGGAAATTAACAAAACTATTATTAATGTGCACTCTTTTTCTTTTCTCTAAGAATTACGTGGAAGGGATACAAACTCTATACCTTATAGTAGAGTTAGATTTAAAATTACTGTTTAAAATATATCTGCAATCACATAATATATATTCGTTTTGAATTCTTAAACAAAATTTTTCTTCTATTTTTTATATATATTATTATTTAAATTTTTACGCTATAAAATCTTTAATCACAACTCAATGCGTGCATTGCACGTACTTAAACTAGTAATTAAGAAGAGTACTATTCTTTATGGCACAACTAAACTCTCATCAATATATTTGTCCTGCAATATTCCTTTTTAATTGTGGTGTAAGGATTTTTATATATATTTTTCTCATCAAAATAGGATTTTTAATATTGCATTGATCAAAAGTACATGCTTCATATTTATTTATTTCTATTGTATGAAAGAGTATTATTCAAATCTTAGAAAATATATCTTGTAAAAATTAGGAACATCAGTAAACTAAAAAGTGTAAGAAAATAAAAAGAGAAATAAAATAGGAGCGTGAAATTACTCTAAATTTTAAAAGAGAAAAATAGAATAAAGACTAGAATCTCGTTTGATTAGAAGTAAAGTACTAGAAGATATTTTACACACTAAAGCAAGAATATATAGTCACAAGTTTGGCTCAAAGAGTGTATTAAATAATTTGAGTTCAAGAATTTTTTGATACTATTTGGAGCTCTTAGATGTTCAACCACCATTTTGGACACAAAAAGACCCCTTAAGTACCAAGAAATGTGAAAAAGAGCCGTTTGAGCTCATGTCAAATGGCTAGTTTAAACTAGCCATTGGGCATGCCCAATTAACCGGACAGCGACTACGCAACCACTAAACATGGCTTTTAGGAGGGCTGGGGAATTTTATTTTAAAGCAATTTTTGAACATGAGCCTCCTTTATCCTTATAAAACACCCTATAATTTTCATAATTTTAAAAATTATTAAAATCTAAAAGTGTCAATCAAAAGAATTTCAGAAACAGTTTTTAGTGAAAAACTTTGAATCAAAGTAATAAGATAACTTTTACTGAGTGTTCAAACATTAAATACAAGAATAAAAATGAAGAAATAAACCTATGTGAGTAAGTCTTGTACTTTATTTTTTCAAGCTCTAAAATCCATCTCCAAGCTTCAATTTTCCAATTCCAAGCTTCAATTTTCATATTTTTCCAATTTTTTTGAGTAATCTATAATCTTGAACAATTTAAGTATGAAGCAAACTCAAGAAAAATATTATTAAATAATCAATCAATTTATTTGTTATCATTAAAATCATCATTAATTAATTTAATGAAATGTTGGAGCGAACATTGTATGCATAATTAATTATATATCACATTATATATAAGATAAATACATTAGATTGAATTAGTTTTATTGGATTTTTAAAATTTGAATCCAACATTCAATTCAATCCAACTGGATTAGTGACAATATCATCAAAATCTAATCCAATGGTCTTTGATATCCAATTTCTTTTTAGATAGATTAGATTGGAATAATTAGATCAATTGGATGATTAGATGGTTTGCCCACCCTTAATCTCCAGAACTCTCACCTCTTTACCAAGTAATATAAATTTTAATAAATAATTGATTACATATATATATATATTAAATACATTGATAGTTTTGTTAAAATACATAATCACTTTCATTTCATGGTATTTATTTATATAAAATTCTAACTAATCAAATAAATACACCAACTTTTCTTTCCATTTTATTTTGTGACTATTGTTCTCATTTGCCATTGCCATGCGGCCAAACGCACTCCGGGTCTAACCAAATCTCATTATGCATCCAGCACTCAGCAGTAATTCCTTGGATATTCATTCTTTTTCTCTCTCTTTTCTTTTTTTTTTAATTTTAATATTTTTTGAGAAAGAGGGAAATAGCTCAAGACTTGAGATGAATTAAAATTAATAGGTCAATAGTTTACATAAGTTAATAAATAGGCCAAATTACTGTTTTCGTTCATAACTTGTCTGGTTATGAACCATAACTTAACAAGTTATTGTCCATAATTCACGGTTTTTATCCGTAACTTGTCTGATTATGAACCATAATTTGACAAGTTTGTCTATAACTTATCTGATTATGAACCATAACTTGACAAGTTATGACTTATTAATTTTTATAATAAAAAGTTGGCCTATATACTTTCTTAAGCTTTTCATATTGACATATTTTTTACTATTTTTAATTTTTTTTTTTTTTTTTTTTTTGCGTTTTCCTTTGAGCCCAAAAGGCAAGAGGTATTCTCCAAGTCCCAAGGGAAAGAAGACATATATTACCTCTCACTTTCCTTTCACTACTTTTTGGCACACGGAAAGATGGTCATATTTTGATTCAGATTGCACAACTTTAAATAAAGAGATCATAAACAAAATTGTATGTCAACTTTTTCCTCGTGGCCCTTTGTCCCGTTCTCACACAATTTCACGTGAATCCCATACAAAGTTCAGACACCCAAAATCATAAAATCACCAATACAAAAAGATGGAACCAATAAGAAAAGCAAAAGAATAATAAAAGTTTTTAAGCCTTTGATTGCCAAACTGGATGTTTGTTTTGATGTAGATCGATCCAACTGAAGCAAAACAAGAGAGCGGGCAATAAGGGTCAAAGATTTTGACTTCTCATCATCTCATGGATTTTGACTAATACCCTCATTCAAGGAGAAGACTTGCAGGAAGTTGCGTAGCCAATTTGCCAATACGTTCTCCATAGGCACTTCCAGATTGAGTCCAAATTCTACATCACACGTATTATAAGATATATAAATATATATATATATATTATATATATTCTTGTTAATTGGCAGGATTGGTACATGTGAGTGTATTTCTAATTTCAACAAATCAACTCTTGAATTCTAAATTTAGTTGCAATCATGGTAAAATCAAATATGGATTAAAGTATATATTTTTAAAGTAGAAAAATGCTAGTATCATTTTTTTTTTGTCACTCTTCACATTTACAGTTTAATAAGTAGACTCCATAAAATGATATATTATTATTTTAAATAGAAAATGAATAGTAGAGTCAGCGTTTCAAACAGTAAATACAGAAAATAATAAAGGGAGTGACAGAAAGAATAATGTTACCATTTCTCTTTTAAGTATATATTTTTATTGTGGGTTAGTAAAGTATATATTTTTGTTTCTGATTTTTTTAAAGTATATATTTTTAGTGTGGGTTAGTAAATTTAGTCAAAAATCAACCTCAAATGCACTTTTTCATCCGAAAATATGGTTATTAATTATTTGATCACATTTGCCTTAAAAACAAAAGTTTAGGACTTTAACTGTCAAAATTAAAAAAAAAATTACAAATTAGATTGTTGCATATCGTACTAATTATTTACTTGCCTAATTCACGAAAATTAGTATTTATAGAAGAAACCGGCTTTCTTCCAACTTTCGAGTATCAATTAGTATCTCGTACTAATTGTTTGGTTCTTAGATTTGAATTAAAAAGTTCGAACATAAATTCAAGTTTTGAGATAAAATATTATAACAAAAAAAATTGAATTTGAAATAGATTAAAATATATATTATATATATATCAGACAAAATTAGGTAAAGAATAAAATCTCAACGCAAAGCATTAAAGTTGGAATATATAGGATCGGAGAAAGACTTTAGAGTATGTATTTTTTAATGTCATTAAGTAAAATGGAATGAAAATTAATTCAAACATGCTTCAAAGAAATATTGGGATTAGACCATATTCTTGAATAAATAATTGTTCCATAAGTTCAATAAGTTAATAATGAAGTTCAAAGTCATAGTTCTATGGAATTCGCTACCTAACAATTTCAAAGTAAGGCGCTCTTAAAAGAAAAAAGAAAATCAGAGAGGTTGAATTGATATTTTGTTAGCAGATATATAATATTGCGTATAATATTAGGCCCCACTAGCGCCCGCCAGGCTGCAACTTAAAAGGCGGATCAATTTTTCTCTTCATTTTTTCTGCTCTTTGCTTGGACAGATCATGAAGAAGGAAGTGACAATCCTTTAATTCCGTATAGCATTCATTGATTATGTTATAGAAAATAGGTGGGTAAATTACACAATTGCCTTCCGAACTACAGGAATTGTCACAAAATGCCCTTTAAAAACATTCATTGATCATTCATTGTGACAAGACCTATAATTCGAGAAACACCATATAATTTATCTAAAACGTCACACATGTACACGAAATTAGTTCTTATGTAATATAATATGTCATGTAATGAAGTAAAAAATATTTACATAATACTTTGTGCAGATGGTAATTGTAGCCTAACAGTGAATTCACACCCTTGTCCTCATTTTCAAGATAATACTTTTCTTGTTTGTTAGGTTCGTAGATTCAAATTGGTTTGGTTGTAAATTTGTAAGGTCTGAACTGAAAATTTTTAATCTATGTGCGTGTTTGGAACCATTTTTAAAAACGATTTTCACGTATTTTGAAAAAAAATAAAAATGAAAACGAAACGACGTTTGTTTAACAAATGTTTTGAAAATAAAAATGAAAACGAAAAAAGTGAGAATGATTTTTGTGAAGGAATTAGAAAATAGTTGAAAGTTATTTTCACTTTTCTGTTTTCATTTTTAGTACTTATCAACAATATTATAATATATTAATTAATAAACAAGATTTCACTTTTTTATTATACTCAAAACAATCTCTTAAAAAATCAACTAACTGCAATTTCAAAATCGGTCTTATAATAATTCTCAAAACAATCTTATTTTTACTTTTTATTAAAAATAAAATCATTTAAAAACTAATTCCAAATGCACTATATATAGTTTGAATTGTAATCTAAACAGGCGTATAAAAGTGTACCATTTAAATAGAAAATAAAACATCACATCAAGAAATAGGCATTTGATAGTGCGAGAATTGTGAGAAAATCATAAACAGAATCATGTTTAACTATAGCGAATAAGTGAGTGATAAGCTATGAAACACCGATTTTGAATAAGTGTAAACATCACATTAGGTTCAAACTTAGGTGAACCGGCGAACCATGGTTTTTTTTTTTTTTTTTTTTTTTTCCTGGAAAAGAGAAGGCTCGTGGAACCCACTAGACAAACGGGAACTCTTCATTATTATTATTTTCGGCCTTTCTTTTTTTCATTTTTTTTCCCTTCTGTGTTCGGTTCCATCCGAGTAGTACTACCGGCCTAGAAAATTTAGAAATAAAATGTTTTTCAAACATTCAAATTATAATTCCAATTAATTTAAAAATTATAATATGTGTATATAATTATGATTCAAAACTATTTTTAATTTACGTATATTTTTTATGAGAAAAAATATTATAACGAGTCACGAATTATAATTTAAATCATGATACGAATTCTCTTATCAAACACCGTATAAATTTACTCTCTCAGGACTTGATTCACTAATCGCCCTAATTTTATAGGCAAACTAATTTGGAATCTTTTACAACATCAAAATGATTAACTGTGAGAAATCTCAACCACACAGATTCCGATGGTTTCATTGTAGTTTTCTTCAATTTTATTAGGGTTTTAAGTATTTCAAAAACACTTCTCTCATATTCACAGCTTCATATATTGTTTATTCTTTATTTTTTTAAATTTTTGTTTTAAATATAATTTAGAATATTTCAAAAATAAAACATTTTAAAGAAGGATAAAGGGCACTTTTATGTCTCAAAAATTAAAGTAAAAATGACATTTTTAGGGCCTGTTCACTTCGCTGATTCGAGTTTAGAATTCGAGTTGAGATGTGATTTTATGTGAGAGCTTTTTACTGTAGCAAAAAAGTTAGATGTGATTATTTGTGAGAGCTTTTTATTGTAGAAAAACTCGAATTCTAAACTCGAATTAGCGAAGTGAACGGGGCCTTAGATTGTTAACGTGAACATATAGTACTAAATTGATTTTTTCAAAAGGGAACCAAGAGTGAATTTTTCCTAAATCTTTTCATCTCCTTTTTGTCTCCTTTTACAGATTTAAAAGTAGTTCACTGATCGTGTATGTGCAATAGGGTTATTAGAAAAAATTTTGGAGGAACAAAATTAGTCAAAGGATTTATTATGTGCGTTCAGACCGACCTTTAAAATATTTATTTACTTTTTTTTTTCCTTATCAAAATATATATTTACTTGAATAAGACATCTGCCCAAATGGGAGGGTCCCTCTAATATTTCCATAAAGAAGGCAAATAAGACAAGGCTGGCTGGTTTCTATGAAAGGATTTTAAAGAATCTTGTAGTATATCCATCATGATTAATTATTTATGGCCTAGAAACTTATCCAGTTTACTAGTTGATTCATACATTCATAGCCTTTAAACTATTTGGTCATGATTGAATAGTTAAATGGTTCTCCAACCAAACCATTTCAAAGTACTCAAGACAGGAAAGGACGAGACATATTCAAGTCTTTTTCCATTCCGGTTGGTGGAAAGGCTCTCTGAGTTTCAAATGCAAATTTGAGTGAAGCATTTACTCGAGTAATGGTAAAGTTTGGCACATTGGAAAAAGGTCATAGAAGTCCCAAGAGATAATTAATAGAATAGTAGTATTAAATTAAGTGAGTTCACATGGTTGATAACTTGATGGAACTCAGAATTTGTCACGCCCCAAACCGGGGTTAGTGACATGGAGGCTCGTTTAGAAACTTAAATTTGTTAGAGAGGGTGATTAGCAATTAACGTTGTAAATAATTTAATTTTTTAAATCCAAAACATCCAGGTATTTCTAAACGAGCCCCTTTCATTTAAGAGAAATTTAATTTCAAGAACGGTGGTGAAATTTTCAACCAAATCAGTTTAAAACCACGTCCCTGGTATCACGTTAGGAATTTTCACAGGTGTTTAGCATACATGAATATAAATAAGAGTAAATGTGACATCAACCACAGTCTAGTAATATTTAAGTTTACAATCCATAATCTTTCATACATGCCTTGAGATAAAGGATTAGAGGAAATAAAACTCTTCGCTTTCCTGAAACAAGTCTACGTCGCCAGTAATAGCTACCTACTCCACACTACTTCTGGCGTCGCCTGGAGGGGTTTAATACATTTGAAAATAGGAAAAGGTGAGCGAAAGGCCCAGTAGGATATAATTTTATAAAGCATTTAAAATAAAGGTACTCACGGTCTGAAGATATACACCCGGAACCGATCATCATTTTTTAGAAAAAAGGAAATACTCACATAATAGAATATGTCTGTATAATGAAAGTGTGCAGCCCATCATACCACTAAACAAGAAGCGGTAAAAATGTCTGTCTAATGAAAAGTGCAGAGCCATAATTTCACTAAACAAGAAGTGGATCCGTACGGGTTTCGGGACCTACCCCCAAGGATGCGATTCCCACATCCCGATCTATGAGGCCACCATGCATTGTATCATTCCTTAAAATATTTCATTTTAAGAAATGATACGCTTTGAAATCTCATTTCCAAAATCATTGGAAAACTTAATAGCATTCTCATGCTATTTCTTTAAAATCATTTTCTTTAAACATGTTTTGTTCTAAAACATTTTCATTGGCCAAAATAATTTAAAATGAGGCTAACAAGGATATGGACAAGAATATCCTACCTCTCGAATGTCAAACCTGGGCTAGCCTTCAGTTCTCCTAGCCTCCGCTTTCCTTAAAGCCTTAATACTTGACCTTCTCCATTAGCTTTATCACAAAAGCAATATCTTAGGAAGTATTTCTCATTCCAAAAACGAATTAAGTTCAATCATGTTTAATTGTTTCCTATTAGTGTGCCTTGACACAAATCCAAGTTTCACAATAATTTTATAATTCAGTTTGGGGGCTCTTTAAAAATTAGAATCCAATTCATAGGTTTGGTTTTCCTATTTAATTTCAGTTTAAAAACAAGTTTCTAAAGAAATTTCGGCAGCATGCCGGCATAAATAGGAAAAATGCCAAACCTGCAATTCAAGTTCAATTTCAATATATATTCTCCAGAATCCATCAAAATCAGTTGCTAATCAATTAAACAAGTCCAATAACTAAAAACTCCCAAATTTCATTCGATTCCAATAATAACTGTTCAAACTCGAACCCTAACTCAAAATTATACAAATCTAACCAAAATCAAACTTTCTCAAGCTTAAAATCCGAATCAAAGAGTGGGTTTCAAAGGGTTTTACCTCAAATCAGTTGCTCGAGCTTCGTCTCCCTCAATTTTTGGGTGATTCTTGGCCAAATTGCCGAGAGAGAGAGAGGGAGAGAGAAACCCAGAGAGAGAGAGCAAGGGAGAGAGAGAGGAAGCCGGCGGGAGGAAGCCCGGAGAAGGAGGTGGCCGGCGGTGGAAGAAAATAGAGAAAGAGGGGGGGCTGCACTGGTGCACGGGAAGAACCAGAGAAGAAGAAGAAGAAAGAAAGAAAAGAAAAAAAAGAGTGGGAAAGGGGGAAAAGAGAAAAAAAAAGAAAAGAAAAAAAGAAAAAGAAAAAGAAAAGAAAAGGAACAAGAAAAATGGAAAAAAGGGAAAATGTATTAAATTTAAGTGTGTTTTCCAAAAATCTTTGGGGTGAAATTATAAATACTGAAAATAATTTAAAGTCTCTTGATTAATTATGAAAATCAAATTAGGCACACTAATAATTCACAGTTTAGCATAATTAAACATGTTTAATTCTAGAGGGCGTTACATTCTACCCCCCTTGGGAAATTTTGTCCCTGAAATTGAAATTTACCTCACGATATGAACAGATACGGATATCGTTCCTGCATCGTCGTTTCCAATTCCCACGTTGCTTCTTCAACGCTATGGTGTTGCCACAACACCTTCACTAACGGTATCTCACGTTGACGTAGGCTTTTCATCTTCCGGTCAAGAATCTGTATGGGCGCTTCCTCGTAAGTCGTGACATACTGGATCGGCACATCATATCATTGCACAATGGCTTCTGGATCAGGTTGACACTTTCGAAGCGTTGAAACATGGAACACATTGTGCACGTGAGACAATTCCGGAGGAAGATCAAGGTGGTAAGCAACGACACCTACTCGTTGTGTGATCTGAAATGGCCTGATGTACCTCGGTGCGAGCTTCCCTTTCACACCAAAACGAGTAACTCTTTTGCGCGGTGAGACTCTTAACAAGACAAAGTCGCGCTCTAAGAACTCTAAGGGTCTACGCCTCCTGTCAGCATAACTCTTCTGACGACTCTGAGCCGTTAACAGTCGTTCCCGGATCACGGCTATCTTTTCATTATTCTCCTGGATAACATCCAGTCCAAGGGTCAGTCGATCTTCTGACTCAAGCCAACAAACTGGTGATCTACAAGGTCTGCCATACAACGCTTCGAATAGGGCCATCCCAATGCTATTCTGATAACTGTTGTTGTAGGCAAACTCAACTAAATGAAGATACTTCTTCCAGTTTCCACCAAAATCTAGAATGCAAGCGCAAAGCATGTCCTCCAAAATCTGAATAACTCTCTCAGATTGTCCGTCGGTCTGAGGATGAAATGCGGTGCTAAAATTCAATTCAGTTCCCATGGCTTCTTGGAAACTTCTCCAATATATAGCGTTGAAATGAGTGTCACGATCTGATGTGATAGACAACGGAACTCTGTGAAGTCTGATAACGTGCTCCAGATACAATTCTGCTAGAACTTTCCTGGAATAAGTCACACGAAAGGGAATGAAGTGCGCGGATTTCGTTAACCTATCCACAACGACCCATATGGCATCATGCCGATGTTCAGTCCTCGGTAATCCCATTAGAAATTCCATTGTAATGTGTTCCCACTTCCATCCAGGAACAGGAAGAAGCTGCAGTTCTCCAGCAGGTTTTCGATGTTCAGCCTTGACTCGAAGACAAGTCGCACATTCTGACACGTATTGGTGAACATCCTTCTTCATACCTCTCCACCAATACTGCCTTTTGAGGTCTTGATACATCTTGGTACTCCCAGGGTGAATAGCGAACCT
>NW_010357121.1:96207-106354 GCF_000414095.1 Morus notabilis
GAACTCGAGTCCAAACTCCTTGAAGATGCGAATCCTGCCATTGGTTCTGCTTGACTTGTTGTATTAGAATTGGCGTTGAAACCAAGTTGTACACCATAGCTTAGTTAGAATCCTCATAATACTGAAGCTCATAATCACCTACAATTGCACTCCGTTTCCAATCTTCCAATGCCAAAGATGCTAGGATTCCTGGAGTCTTTCTGCTGAGAGCGTCTGCTACCATGTTGGCTTTTCCAGGATGATACTGCAAGGTGAAGTCATAATCCTCCATGTATTCCATCCACCTTCTTTGTCACAGATTTAAGTCCTTTTGAGTGAATAGATATTTCAAACTCTTATGATCAAAGAAGATCCGGAATTTTACTCCATAGAGGTAGCATCTCCATATCTTGAGAGTAAAAATCACTGCTGCTAACTCTAGATCATGCGTGGGGTAGTTATGTTCATGTGGCTTCAGTTGACGAGATGCATAGGCCACACCATGTCCATTTTGCATCAGAACACACCCAAGTCCTCGTCTTGATGCATCGGAATACACCTCGTACGGCTCATCGCTATTAGGAATCGTCAGAATCGGCGCACTGGTTAGCCTAGTCCTCAGTTCTTGGAATGCATGTTCACAATCGGCATCCCATTCAAACCTGACTTCCTTTTTAGTCAACCGAGTCATTAGAGCACTAATACTCGAGAAATCCTTTACAAATCATCGATAATACCCCGCAAGTTCTAAGAAGCTTCGAATTTCAGCTACGTTCTTCTGTTGTTCCCATTGTAGCACCGTCTCAATCTTTGCGAGATCCACTGAAATTCCTTGCCCAGATATAACATGTCCAAGGAACTTGACTTCTGTCAACCAGAAATCACATTTCTCTTTTTTTTGCATAAAGCTGGTGTTCTTGAAGAGTCTGGAGAACGATCCTCAAATGTTGCTCATGCTTTTCCCAAGTCTTTGAGTAAACCAGGATGTCATCAATGAAGACTATCACAAACTGGTCTAAATACGGGCGGAAGACTCGATTCATTAAATCCATAAAGGCGGCAGGAGCATTCGTCAATCCAAAAGGCATTACTAAGAACTCATAATGCCTATAGCGAGTCCTGAAAGCCGTTTTGGGGATATCATCTTCCCTAATCTTCAACTGATGATACCCGGATCTCAAGTCAATTTTTAAGTAGTACCGTGATCCTCCCAGTTGATCGAACAACTCATCGATCTTCGGCAATGGGTACTTGTTCTTCACGGTAACCTTATTCAATTGTCGGTAGTCTATGCACAACCGAAGGGATCCGTCGTGCTTTTTCGCAAACAAGACAGGTGCACCCCACGGGGAAGTGTTGTTTCTAATGAATTCCTTTTCTGCCAACTCCGCAGGCGCCATTCGATACGGAGCAATAGAAATCGGAGCCGTCTCCAGAAGTAAGTCGATGCAAAACTCGATCTCCTGATCAGGCGGTAAACCAGGCAACTCATTAGGGAATACATCTGCATATTCATCGACCATGGGGACCTCAACATTCTCCCCAGCGATACCGGATTCACCCTCTAATGCCGAAAGGAATGAGAAACAAGCTAAATTCTGCCGTCCTCCGACACTATGCCTCAGTAGTCGTTTTTCTGTAACTGGGTTAACACCTCCCTGATACGTTACTGTCGTGCCAGAACCGGTAGTCAAGCTGACTCTCATACAGTGGCAATCAACAATCGCCCCATATCTTGACAACCAATCCATTACATGCACCACATCAAACTGATTCATGGGAAGGATTATCAAATCTGCCTTTAATTTCTCACTTTCAATCGTGATCACACATGACCTACATACACTAGTCACCTCCATACGTCCCAATGGAGAACTTATAAACATTGAAGTCTCTAAGTCATCGGGTTTCAAACCCAAAATTTTCACAAAAGAAGTGGAAACAAAAGAGTGCGTAGCACCAGTGTCGAACAAAACTCGTGCAAAAGAATGGGAGATAGGTACCATACGCTCGACGACTAGGTTTTCGACATGAGCTCCAGAACTTCCCCCGGCCATGGTATGCATCTGCCCCGGTGCTTTCCCTTTTCCTCTCTCATTGTTGTTAGGTCTCTGGTTTCCAAGTCTGTACTGTTGTTGCGGCGGGGTAGACTGTACCGATACGGAAGCCTATGGCCAGAAATAAGAGTAGTTCGGCGGATGAAAGATCGGTACAGGAGGAATTGGCATCTGGATAGGCAACTGGGGCTGATAGAAATGCGTGAACTGTGGAAGTCTGTCTTGATTAGGAGCAATACCCCTTTGACTCTGCGGTAATTGCTGGGTCTATTGGTTCACCAGTTGGCCCCTGATAGGACAGTTCCTCTTGATATGCCCTAGCTCCCCACAATGGTGGCACTTAAAGCTATAGGGTCCACCCTTCCCACTTCCCGAAGAGCCACTGCTACCACTAGGAACTCCCCAACTACCTTGATCACGGCTTTTTCAGTTATTCCTTTGAGGTCCTCTTGAAGTTTTCCCTGAAACTGCTCGATCCTGAATGAAGGCAATGTGCTCTTGTTCAACAGAGATGGCTGCTGCAACCAGGTCACTGTAGACTCGATGCCTTAAAGCTACCATTGATTTTCGGATCATACCCTTAAGACCTTTCTCAAACTTTAGGCACTTCATGCGCTCCGATTCAATCAAGGAGGGAGCAAAACGGGACAGTTCATTGAACCTAGCTTCGTATTCCCTCACTGTCATTTCCCCTTGCTGTAGGCCCATGAATTCCATGGCCTTTTCATATCGATAACTTTGGGGAAAGTATTGCTCATTAAGGAGAGCTTCGAATTGTTCCCAAGTCATCCCCTCTACATCTTGCATTCGCCGGATATGCTTCCACCACGCACCTGCAGGACCTTCAAACTTAAAAGCTGTGAACTCCACCCAATACTCATCTGGTACTCCCATGGTACTTAGATGCTTAGACACTGATTCGAACCAATACTCAGCTTCCTCGAGTCCACCTGCGCTAGTGAATGCAGGAATTGAACTACGCCTGTACTCACAGAAGTAGTTCTGTTTTCTGTCCTCCGCGGGACGTTCATTTTGGGCTCTAGTAGCCATCCCCTGGAAAGCGGCGTACATGGCTTCCATGAATTGCTCATTCGGCATCGCCGGTGGGGTAGGGTTTCTACGGCACGGCGGCATTCTTTTGTCTAAAAAGAAAGCTAGACTGTTTTAGTGGTTTCCTGATGTCATTCATGTATGCATAATTCCAAACCCTAAGGTTCTAAACCAAGGGCTCTGATACCAAGTCTTGTCACGCCCCCAAACCGGGGTTAGTGACGTGGAGGCTTATTTAGAAACTTAAACCTGTTAGAGAGAGTGATTAGCAATTAACGTTGCAAATAATTTAATTTTTTAAATCCAAAACATCCAGGTATTTCCAAACGAGCCCCTTTCAGTTAAGAGAAATTTAATTTCAAGAACGGTGGTGGAATTTCCAACCAAACCAGTTTAAAACCACGTCTATGGTATCATCTCAGGAATTCCCACAGGTGTTTAGCATACATGAATATAAACAAGAGTAAATGTGACATCAACCACAGTCTAGTAATATTTAAGTTTACAATCCATAATCTTTCATACATGCCTTGAGATAAGGGATTAGAGGAAATACAACTCTTCGCTTTCCTGAAACAAGTCCACGTCGCCGGTAATAGCTACTTACTCCGCACTACTTCTGGCGTCGCCTGGAGGGGTTTAATACATTTGAAAACAGGAAAAGGTGAGCGAAAGGCCCAGTAGGATATAATTTTATAAAGCATTTAAAATGAAGGTACTCACGGTCCGAAGATATACACCCGGAACCGATCATCTTTTTTTAGAAAAAAGGAAATACTCACATAATAGAATATGTTTGTATAATGAAAGTGTGCAGCTCATCATACCACTAAACAAGAAGCGGTAAAAATGTCCGTCTAATGAAAAGTACATAGCCATAATTCCACTAAACAAGAAGTGGATCCGTACGGGTTTCGAGACCTGCCCCCAAGGATGCGATTCCCACATCCCGATCTCTGAGGCCACCATGCATTGTATCATTCCTTTAAATATTTCATTTTAAGAAATGATACACTTTGAAATCTCATTTCTAAAATCATTGGAAAACTTAATAGCATTCTCATGCTATTTCTTTAAAATCATTTTCTTTAAACATGTTTTGTTCTAAAATATTTTCATTGGCCAAAATCATTTAAAGTGAGGCTAAAAAGGATATGGACAAGAATATCCTACCTCTCGAATGTCAAACATGGGCTAGCCTTCAGTTCTCCTAACCTCCGCTTTCCTTAAAGCCTTAATACTTGACCTTCTCCACTAGCTTTACCACAAAAGCAATATCTTAGGAAGTATTTCTCATTCCAAAAATGAATTAAGTTCAATCATGTTTAATTGTTTCCTATTAGTGTGCCTTGACTCAAATCCAAGTTTCACAATAATTTTATAATTCAGTTTGGGGGCTCTTTAAAAATTAGATACCAATTCATAGGTTTGGTTTTCCTATTTAATTTCAGTTTAAAAACAAGTTTCTAAAGAAATTTCAGCAGCATGCCGGCATAAATAGGAAAAATGTCAAACCTGCAATTCAAGTTCAATTTCAATATATATTCTCCAGAATCCATCAAAATCAGTTTCTAATCAATTAAACAAGTCCAATAACTAAAAACCCTCAAATTTCATTCGATTCCAATAATAACTGTTCAAACTCGAACCCTAACTCAAAATTATTCAAATCTAACCAAAATCAAACTTTCTCAAGCTTAAAATTCGAATCAAAGAGTGGGTTTCAAAGGGTTTTACGTCAAATCAGTTGCTCGAGCATTGTCTCCCTCAATTTATCTGTTTTTTATTTTTTTTTTTGTGATTCTCGGCCAAACTGCCGAGAGAGAGAGGGAGAGAGAAACCTGGAGAGAGAGAGGAAGCCAGCGGGAGGAAGCCCGGAGAAGGAGGTGGCCGGCGGTGGAAGAAAATAGAGAGAGAGAGGGGGGGCTGCACTGGTGCACGGGAAGAACCAGAGAAGAAGAAGAAGAAAGAAAAGAAAAAAAAAAGAAAAAAAAAGAGTGGGCTGGTGCACGGGAAGGGAAAGGGGGAAAAGAGAAAAAAAAAAGAAAAGAAAAAAAGAAAAAGAAAAAGAAAAGAAAAGGAAAAAGAAAAATGGAAAAAAGAGAAAATGTATTAAATTTAAGTGTGTTTTCCAAAAAGCTTTGGGATGAAATTATAAATACTGAAAATAACTTAAAGCCCCTTGATTAATTATGAAAATCAAATTAGGCACACTAATAATTCACAGTTTAGCATAATTAAACATGTTTAATTCTAGAGGGCGTTACAGAATTGGTCTCACCTAGAGGTGAAAGTTCAGACCGTTTAATTTGGTTCTAAAGTCTGAAAGACTTAGGACTGACCTGGCCTGACCGTTAAAAAAAATCTTAAAAATAGGGCGTTTGGATTGACCCTGTCTGGTCTGAATAAGGTTTTACGTCCGAAACGTTAACCCGGCTCGGTCTAAAGGTTAGGGTCGGGCAGGGCCTAGGTCAACAGTGGCAGGGCATCGGGCTGACCCGTTTCGCCCGGCCTAAATTTTAAAGTTGAGGAGTATTGCAATTTACAAACAATTAAAAAAATCAAAGACTATGTTTAAATTGGACCCCAAATGTACTTCGTGCCCTACCTGCACCTACTCATTTATTTATTGTACCGTGCTAATTGCTAATGCTGGGCCATTTACTTTTTGTAAGATCAAACTCAGTCAGAATCCGTTTATTCATGGGTCGGGCTCTTTTCGTGCTAGGACCGTATTTTTAAGGTGCCTTTGTCGTGGCCATTAGCAAATTTACAATACAAATAAGGAAATAAACAACATAATAAAAACCATTAAATCTTAACAAAAAAAACTACATCATTAATAAAAAAAGAAATGCCTCATTAAAACAATAAAAAAAACCTCATAAAAATAAAATCGTGGTAAAAGAAAAAAAAAGTACAATTATAAGTCTTATAAAGAAATACATAGTTAAATAAAAGAGTTAGCTCAAATTGAGTTTTATAATTCATGTTCAAATCGTGCTGGTAATTGAGTCTCCTATTGTGCTTTTAACGTATCATATCCATGCTCATGTTGAGTCCTTAGCGTGTCGTGCCTTTAGCGTGACTTCGTGCCCAAAAATCACATCAAGCCAAATCCATTTCATAAACCTGATCATTTAATTACCGTTAGAGTTGCAAGTTTGGGTCGAACTAAAAGGCCGGCCTTAGGCTTGTCATAGTTGGCCCGGTCTTGGTCTGACCTGCTTAAGTGTTTGGGCCAAGCCGATCTCGACCGAGGTTTTGAGCTCGAAATCTGACTCGGCCCGAACACCCTTTTATTTTTTTATTTTTATTCACTTCTTACATTTTTTTTTTTTGCAAAATAATTTATAAAGATTCGGGCCAGCCAAAACTGGCCTTGGCTCGACAGGTTTCAATGCGGGTTGAACTGACCCTCTTTTAACTTGGGTTGGCCCGGCTCGGCCCAATTTTACTGTTCAGGCCGAACTTGCGGCACTAATTTTCGTGCAATGTCATGTCCTCTTCTTAGCATTATGTGCCCTTGGCAACCTGCTGGGGGTAGCCCGTTCTTTACATCACTAGTGAAAGCTAATCCTTAATATTATTAGATAGAAACTTCATATTATCTAACAGCCAATGATTCTTTCAAGAAGAAAAAACACACACCAATGGTTCCAAAATAGACCATGGTGATAAGTTGAAAATGAACAAACGTATAAAGGTAAAATAACCTTTTATTTTTTAAGAATCTGTATAATTCACTGATTCGAGTTTATATGTGATTTTATGTAAAAAAAAAAATTTATTATAATAAAAAAATTAAATATAATTATTTTTTTAAATTTTTTATTATAATAAAACGTAAATTCTAAATTTAAATCGAATCTAAGTAATTAATGTAGTAAAAGATCGGTGATTAAAAAAAAAAAGCGTACGCGGAACAAAAGAACAAAGGTTTTGGTTGGGCAATGGTAAATCTCGTTGTGCGCAATTTGTCCTTTTATAGGTCTTTTCAATTCTATATAATCATGGGTCGCTCTCACTTGACCATGATTTTCAGCAAAGAGATGAACTCGGTGATGAAAGTTTCTGAGCTTTCACATACAATGTGACCTAATTGAGAATAAGAGCACACTTGGCCCACTTAATCGAGCGGTGATGGTTGCTCAATCAACAACAAAGCTGTCATGCTTTGCCAGTTGCCTGTAGGTCCCTCAACTTAGGATCCCTCACAATCGGGTCCCACAATCTTTCCCATACAAAACGTGGCATCACGCGGGATAATACGTGTCATGGGCCCAATTACAGAGTTTTTTTTATTATTATTCTAACAAATTAAAAAGATTAATAGTCCGTTCACTTCGTTGATTTGAGTTTGTAATTCGAGTTGAGATGTGATTTTATGTGAGAGTTTTTTACTGTAGCAAAAAAGTTAAATGTGACTGTTTCTGAGAGCTTTTTACTGTAGCAAAACTCGAATCGGCGAAATGAACAGGACCTAAAAAAAACGAATTTCTCTAGTATCCTGCTTCTCAAATTTTAATTATTAAATTTAATTAAAATTACATTAAATTAAAAAATGTGTGAAATAAGTAAATTTTAATATAGATTTAGAGGACGTTTAGTTTATATATTTAGAATCATGATTTAAAATTATTCTCGTTTTACGTGTATTTTTTATGAGAAAAAATATTATAAAAAATCATAAATCATGATTCAGAATTAAAAACGAATATAAGAAACAAACGTCTCCTTAATCATTTAAAAATAAATGATTACGAGTGATGAAAGTCTGAAAAAAAATGAAAGTTGAAAATGGTATAGAAAGTCAACAAATTCAACTATTTGGTCTCTCGCCACACAAGAAGGCTCACAAGATCATCAGATCTGACGGCTAGGAGGTTTCACATTCGAGCTTATAGAGTCAAAAAAACAGTCAAATGGCCCATGCTTGGGGAATATGGTATTTCTTTATTGTATTTAAGTTATGGCTTTGGGTGCTACTACGCATGTAATTTCATTCATAAGGTT
The DNA here is from genome assembly GCF_000414095.1 of Morus notabilis. Lineage (NCBI taxonomy): Eukaryota > Viridiplantae > Streptophyta > Magnoliopsida > Rosales > Moraceae > Morus > Morus notabilis. Next base: position 104,310 of record NW_010357121.1, read on the forward strand.
TTGAAGTCTGAGAACAATGATTTTCAAATATCATAATGGATGTCTTTTAGTTTCAAGAGACAGGGTGAGAGATCTCAATTCTCATCACAGAATGCTCTGTTGGATTTTTCTTTTTTTTTTTCTTTTTTTTTTAATCCACAATAATGGGTTTTACTCATACTTTGTCTTTAAATTTTGTTTTTATTTATGAATACATTTAAATGACTGTCTGTAATTGTTGCAGCATGGTTCCACCTTCTTTTTTTAGGGCAAGGAAATTAATATCGCTTTTTTTTTTTTATAAATTTTTAAGGAAACACATTATTTCGATATAGAAATAAATAATAGTGAAATACACTGTTGATTTTCAGAAATAAAATATGGATAGATTTAAGCCCTCCAAATCAGGCCTTGTCTTCCTCATTTGCAAAAATTTGTAATATTTCGTTCTCCAAAATAAACGAAATTGTTTTGAAAACAGACCCATTTGTTCATTATTCTTTATTATTAGCTAATTTCGGGGATTTTTTGGGGTGCTCCTGTATATAATCTATTTTTTTTAATAAGGACGGTGTTATTCACACACCCTAATTTATTCTCCCCTCTTAAATTAAAAGTTCTTATTACAAAAAATTATTACGTAAATTTAAGGACAATGAGAACAATAGATTTAATAATCTAGTCAAATTTTATTAGAAACAAGAAACTTTAGAATTTTTTCTCTTCACACACCTCACATATCATATCTGTAAATTATAATTGTTGTTTTAATATCTTTAAGAAAATATTAATTTTCATTTTTCAGTAATTATTTCTAAGTCAATAAGACTTTAAAATAATCACAAATGACAGCTAAATATGAAAGTATTCGAGCACAGACGATGACTGGATGCATAGAGATACATTAAATTTCGTTTGTTATTTATTGTTTGATAATGTTCTTTTGCTATTTCTTTCGTTTCTAATTTATATATATATATATTGCTAATCATTTTTTTAAAGGCTAGTCATTATAATTTTTTTCATTTTATAAAGTCTGATTTTTTTTTTCTTTTTCCCCTTGTTCTTTTGTGTTTTTTTTTTTTTTTTTTTTCTCGTTTTGCTAACTACACTTGTGCTCATATGCTCTTTTCATGTACTTTCTTTGCCATTTTGTCATTTCTGATCACATGTCAATAGATGTTTATATAACTTTGTGTCTGTTGTCGTTTTTTTATTAGCTTTCTTTTCCTTATTTTGGAGTTGTTTTGTTTTGTTTTCTGTCAATTTCTTGTAACTCTTTTCCGTGCTAATGAAATCCCTATTACCCTATTGAACTTAAAAAAAAAAAATTGCCCTATTGAACTTAAAAAAAAAATCATGCACAAAGCTTCAACAAAAATAAATAAATGATAAATAAATGGTATTATAATTAAAATAAAATGTGAGTGTAAACAAAAAAATCTGGAGCTTTCAATTAGTAGAGGGCAGTAATCCGCCTAATTACAACCAGAAATGCAAACAGGAATTAGCCTCTCGCCAAGATAAATTGCAACCATGAACAAAGCTCATTTTGCTACTTAGCTCCAATATGTAACTTTGACAGTACTTGTAAAAACCTTTTCAATTAATTAGGCTTTAAATAGGATTTTAACACTTTTACCCCCTCAAACTTTTATTTTAAATCGTATGAGACTAAATTTTTACCTCTTATTCTTAATTAATATTTTTCTACTCAAATAACTATATTAATCAAAAGGGTATTAATAAAAAAAAATAGTAAAAATTCTCATATACTCTTGAGAGTAAATTCAGTAGTTCTCTAAAAAAATAATACACGTTACAACGATTTAGCAGAGTTGGTGTTAGAGTACTAAAATTAAAAAAATCAACTGTTTGTTGATAAAATATATATATATATATATATATTTCTCATATACTCTTGAGAGTAAATTCAGTAGTTCTCTAAAAAAATAATACACGTTACAACGATTTAGCAGAGTTGGTGTTAGAGTACTAAAATTAAAAAAATCAACTGTTTGTTGATAAAATATATATATATATATATATATATATATATTTTGGTG
>NW_010357121.1:108307-125532 GCF_000414095.1 Morus notabilis
ATATATATTTTGGAGACAAAAGTGCAAAAACCCCTTACAAATAATTAAAAAATCACTCTAACGCAAAACACGCCAGTTATCTGGCACCAGAGCTTCAGCTAAACGGCGATCAACTAGTAGTTGAGAGTTTTTCGACAGGCGAGCATGTAACGATGGATTTATTATGTAGATGATTATAGTTTTCACATTTTAGATTTCTTTTCCAAATATAATAAAAAATATTAGAAAAATATAATATTGTAAAAAAGGGGAAAAAATAATCAGAGTCAATTCCAAAAATAAACAAACATATCATTAATTGGACCAAAGAAACTAGTTCTTCACTTAAAGAAAAGAAATTTATTCCACCTCATCAAATCATTATTTTTTCAATAGCTATTTCGTGGATGTGACATGCAGATCTACTGAGAATCAAATGATAATTACGCGGCATTCTACTTTGGGAACTAAAGATATTTGCTTAGATTAAGGGGAAAAAAAAAAAAAAAGTTAAAATTTTTTTTTATGTAAAAGCAAAGCATTTACTCTAAGAAAAATTTTCTGATAACCTTCATTTCACCCTTTTTTCTCTGTTGAAACCTGTTTGACCTTTTCAAGTATTATTACTACACAAGTCCAATTATTTTGCCGAGGAAGTCATGTGTCCCAACGCGATCCAAAATTCATAGTGCTTAGAATATTATTAAACACTAAAAAATTTAGATCGAACAATATCTATTCTATTAGAATGTATATTACAAGAAAAGTTTTTGAACTATATAATTATAGCTACTTATGCCATCTCTAACCCATTTTTCTATTTTAGAGTTACTCTATCTCTAAAATAAAGTAATTTTACGTCACTTGAAAAATTTATCTCTAACCCATTCACCCGAAAAGTTTAACCCATTTACTCGAAAAGTTTATTTCTAAAATAAAGTAACTTTACTCTAAAAAAATATTCTCAGTATATTATTTTTATAATATTATGTTTATGTTTATTTATACATTTATGTATTAATGTTTGTTTTTTATTTTATGAATGTATGTAATTAAGTTTTTGCATTGTACATATTAATTTTGCTTCATTTTAACTAAAAATTTGATTTAACCAAAATCATAAAAATTGAAAACTGGGATGAAAAAGAGTAGTTTTTGTTTCTTCGGTGGCAAAATGAAAGAAATTTTAGTCAAAATTATAAACTTAGGGAATAAAATAAGAATTTTAAAAAACATTTGGCCTTTAAACTAATTAAAAGGAAAAGCGAAAAAAAAGAAAGAAAGAAATCAGAGCTCATCTAGCGCTGTGAACAATTTCGCGCTCCATGTAGTCAGAGCTGGTGCAAAGCTCTGGCACAGGGTTGGAGAATCCCCTACGCCAGATTAATCCTCCGAGCACTCAAATAGAATTCGGTTAGAGATGGTCTTATACGTGCACTGTTTGATTTAAACCACATAGTTACAATTCAATAACACCATGAATAGGATACACCAAGGTACTGAAAGTCCTCATTCATTTCACCAAAATGAAAAAATCCCCGTTTAATATACTCAATTATTGAAAATGTTTTTTAAGTCTGATAAATATAATTTTTTCCGTATTCTCGTGTAGCGTCGTTTATTTATGTTAATAAGACTCAGTTCTAAAAATTATATTCTAACACATGTTAGCATTAAGTACCACTTTTAAACAAGTCGAATGTTACACACCTATAAATAATATCACACAGAAATACAAAAAAAAAAACAAAAAATGTACTTATCATACTTTACGAGTACCGGGCTTACGACGTTGCCCACAATTCTGTTGCTCCAATGAAAAGTAAACCAATAATCCCAGCAAGGAAAGCTAGCAGAGAAGATAGCATAAACTGTTGAAACGCGTCAAGGTCAAGTTTTTTCGACTTTTTGTTTGTTGTTTTGTTTTTTTTTTTTGTTTTTTTTGTTTTTTTTTTTTTAAGTCGGGTTAAGTTATAGTATTGGAGAAATTCTGTACTTCCCACTTGGCCACGCCATGTGACTGATAAGTGATGACTGATCGATCCCATCTCCTACTTTGGCATTAAAAGTCTTCGCCTACCCTCTAATTCTTTCTCTTCATAATTTCATACAACTCTCCTCCATAACATTCTAGTATTCTACTTCTCTGCCACCTATAAAACGCCTTTTGCTTCTTCTCACTCTCACTCTTTTCTTTCTCACTTTTGGATCCAATTCAAAGAGCTCTATAATTCAGATCTTTTTGGTGGGCAAATCCGTTTTTCGTCACCAAATTAATGGCTCCACTTAGAAAGGTACTTGTGCTTTATTTGGTTCTGTTATTTTTGGCTTCGGTTCTTCTTTGTGCTTGTTCGGAGAATTCAAGGTTTGTTGGTAGAAGAAAAATGTTGGGAGTAGAGGAAAATGATGATGAAGAACCAATTGTTAAGCCTAAGAAGAAAATCTCCAATACCCTTTCTTCAGAAAATCAAACCAAACTCATCAAAACCAATCTCTCCTCTAAAAACCAAACCAACCCACTTAAAACCCAAAACCTTTCAACCAAAAACCAAACCAAGATTAGTAGCACTAAAAAAACCAATTCCACCAAGACAACAACCTTATTATCATCAAATGCTAGCAGTACCAAGATTGAGCTAAAGAAGCTCAACTCCACTTCCAAAATCAAGAAGCTAAATTCCACGTCATCATCAAAAACCTTTAACTCCACAAAACTCTCCACCAAGAAAATCTTAGATCCCATCTCACCCAAGAACACAACAACAACAACAACCAAGAAAACCCAAAACTTAAAAGCCCAAAAATCAGCTGAGAAAAAACCCATGAAATCAGAAGCCTCAAGTTGGGTTGATCTAGAGGACGAAACCGATTTGGTGTCGGAATTTTCAGATTTGCCCATGAAGTTTCAAAAATCTCTGATCCCGGACTTGGAAAAGATCTCTACCACATCTAAAGCATACCTCAACCAAGCCAACAAGCAAATCACGAAAGGATTCAAACCAATCGTCGGCAACAAATACGCGCCCACCATAGCCTCCCTGGTCTCGTTCGCATTCATACTAATCCCTCTACTCTTAGTCTCTCTTATCTTTAACAGAATCAAGGCCTATTTCTCCCTCCAAAAGCTCCTCATCTTCATCCAAGTTTATCTCTCCATCTACTTCGCAATCCTCTGCTTGTCCTCGCTCGTCACGGGACTGGAGCCGCTCAAGTTTTTCTACGCTACTTCGCAGTCAACGTACATCTGCCTCCAAGTCCTCCAAACGCTTGGCTACGTCCTCTACCTTCTCCTGCTCCTCATGTACCTGATTCTTGTCTTCTCCACCGACTGTGGGCTGGGCTCTAAGATGCTGGGCCTGGCCCAGACCTTCGTGGGCTTCGCCGTCGGTCTTCATTACTACGTGGCGGTGTTTCATAGAGTCGTGCTACGTCAGCCGCCGAAAACTAATTGGAAGGTCCACGGGATATATGCCACGTGTTTCTTTGTGATTTGTCTGTGCGCTAGAGCGGAGAGGAGGAAGAAGGCTTACTTGGAAGATGGCGGTGAAGAGGGCAAGAAGAATTAATTTTTATTTTTATTTTTATTTGTTTGGGTTTCTATTTCTGGTAATAAATTAATCTGGTGGTCCAAATACCACAGTAAGCAGTCTGGTCTCCACCAATGAGATTCTTGGTATACGTATATTATACAAAGTAGAATAATAATGAATTTATTATTAGTCTACTTGATTGGTGGTGACCAGCTAGCTTTCGATTCCATTCCTTTTTTTTCTTTCTTTTTTTCTTTTCTTTCTTTCTTTTGAAGGTTTAGAGTATTATAGGAGGAATTTAATCATGTAAAGTAATACCATTGGCGAAGCAAAGTAATTACAATGGTGTTATAAGCAAAATTAGTGGAAGCAGTTTGCTATACTTGAGTTTTTCTACAATGGTTGTACTATCGTAAACATTATTAAGCATAGAAAAGAAAGTAAGTTCTCGTTAATTTTATAAGTTTTTAATTTTAATTTTGTTACAGCTAAAAATTATAATAAAAAGTCATATTTAATTTTTTTTATCACAGTAAAAAGTTCTCATATAAAATCACATCTCATTTCAAATTAAAAATTTGAATCAACGAACTGGACGATGCTTAAAAAAAATTAAAGGAGATTCTCTGGTACGTATGAAGTATCAATTGGTCAAATTTTTTTTAACCGTTAGATCTGTGTATTTTTTAAATTTTATGATATATTTTCGTAGCAGAAAAGGTCCTAAAAAATAATCATATTCTTTTTTATCTCTTGATTTTTTTTTTTGTGGTTTATGGATTATGTTTTTGTTACTAAGCACAGAACTCGAGGAGTTCCATGCGGTTCATAATGTTTTGTATTTTCTTATCAATGATATTGTTGGTTCCTTTATGGAAATTGAGGAATTCGTCTTATTTAGGATATGTTTAATTTACTAATTTGAGTTTTTAATTCGAGTTAAGATGTGATTTTATGTAAGAATTTTTTATTGTAGTAAACAAATTAGATATAACTGTTTCTGAGAGCTTTTTACTGTAGTAAAACTCGAATCGGTAAAATAAACATGACTTTAATATTTTAAGAGGCAAGTCAGAGTAATAGTTGTTGGATGAATTTTATTTTTACTTTTTAACATGTAAATATTTATTTATTTATTTAGATATTTATATAGTTATTTATTTGGAAATTTTTTTTTTTACATTTCAAAAAATAAACCACACTACTTTTTCCCTCAAAAAAAAAAAATCACACTCCATTGATGGAGTTCTAACTTCTAAAAATTTCTTTCATTAAAACTATTTTGTTAAATATTGTATTTTATTAATATATGTAATATGATTTTCACATGATCTAACGATTTAACTTATGTTTGTTTCAACAATCCGAAACTGTTGTTTATAATTTAAATTGATGTTTGGGAGAGAAAAATTCAAGGATAATTCAAACCATTAACAATGGTTTAAACTGTTGATTTTAGAATTCACCACCTTCTAAATTCTAACAATTCTAATTATTTTCTACAGTGAAAACAATTCTGATTTTATTTTTTTCTTTCTTCAATTTCAAGTTTAAAAATGTCGTAACTTCTTCGTTTTAATTCCGATTGAAATGATTTTTTTAATGTGTTCATAATGAAGAGAGAAACAAATCTTCATCCATATTGCATATTTTTAGATTTCATTTACAATGAGATTTTATAAGATTTGTTACAAAACTCTTATGACAATTTTCAACACTTAATTCAAACACAGTTCGGATTTTATTCCTAATTTAAATTACAATTTATTTGCATATGCAAATATTGATTGGAATCACAATTCAATTCACCACAATTCAAACTAAATTAACAATTTAAATCGTTGAACCAAACAACCTTTTAGAGGGCATTTGGTATGCAGTAATCTTGGGGATGGGAATGAGAATCTGTAAGATTACCACGTTTGGTACAAGAACTCTAATTTTTAGATTACCAGAAAAGTGAATACCATGGGATTCACATTCTCTCAATTTGGGGTAATTTGAATACCACCCAATAGGTTGATATTCAGATGCCCAAGAATATAACTAAACGCAGGAATCTCAGGAATATCAAAAGCACTACTGTTTGTCCTCTCACCACCGAAAATCTCAAAGGCCTCCACCGTCACAGGCCCAACATCGCAGCTGCCACAATCACAGGCCCACCGCCGCAGGCCCTCATCGTCGCGGGCCCCCCACCGTCATGGCACCCATTGCGGGCCTCCCACTGTCCCAGCCCCCACCATCGCAAGCGCCACCTATCTCGACCTCTAATTGTGCTTGTACAGCCTTCTCGTCGGAAAGCCATGCACAAACAACGATCTCTGTTTTCAACGCCATGGGAAGCCCTTGCCCTCCTCTGCAACGCCGTGTGAAGCATTTTCACTGTCGCTTATCGTCAAAACATTTTCACGCTGTGTGAAGTGCCACTGGTTTGAGATTGAAAGGAGAGAGAAAGAAAGAAAGAGCAGAGAGAGGAATGAGCGACATCCATATTTAGTTTGAGATTGAAGATCTGCCCCGTTCTTTTTACTGATTCAAGTTTAGAATTTGAGTTTTGCTACAGTAAAAAGCTCTCAGAAACAGTCACATCTAACTTTTTTGCTACAGTAAAAAGCTCTCACACAACATCACATTTCAACTCGAATTAGCGAACCGAAGGGACCCTAGAGTTTGAAACTAAAAGGAGAGAGAAAGAGCGACAGTGAACTCGTAAATTAATATTCCCAGGAATATGAGAAAATATTCATATGTAGAACCAAACGTGTTAATACTAATTTTTTGAGAATCATATTCTCTTCTATCACTTTCTCAATAATACGATTTTTACCCATTACTACATACCAAACGTCATCTTAATGTTTTGTTTCTATACTTCTTTTTTCATTTATTACCATGAATTTTCTATTTTATTTGTTGTAATGAACGGAATGGACATATCTCGAAAAAACAGCTATATATACACGTTGTGTAAAAAATATTAAATAAGATCAAATTACTTTCTCCAAAATTGGTCAATAGCTGGGACAGACATGTTGAAGAAAATAGAGGACGACCTCACATGACTTTTGTTTTAGTGTTCCTCTAATCAAACATTTAGGTCTTGTTTAGTTTACTGATTTGAGTTGAAATGTAATTTTATGTGAGAACTTTTTATTATAATAAAAAAAATTAAATGTGATTAAAATTTTTTACTGTAATAAAACTCAAATTCTAAACTTAAATCAGTAAAATAAATAAAGCTTTTCTAAATTCTACCTTTTCTCATTGTGTTTATTAAACATAGCAATTTAAATTCAACTTAACAAATTTTAAATAATTTGGTTTGCCATTGTGGGCCATACGACAAGGGAAAAAGGTTCATGTAATTTGTACGTACAGGAGTTTTGCAAAGGGGAAACCAAAAAAAGTTGCGAATCTAGAAGGCTGGTCGGTCTGGTCGAGGTTATTTCTGTCATTTCAAAATCTACCGACGGTTGGGATCCTGTGTCGGTGGCTGTGTGTTAGATTAACGTGTAGCCGACAATTTTGCTCGTGTCAAAGTCACGGTTTCTCGGACTTGACTTTTAATGTTTGTTATCCAACTGTCATGGTCTCGAGCAGCTTAACATGGAGTTATTTTTTGTTGCTAGTGATTAATAACTCCTCCATTTCTTGCTGGTTCTATTCTTTCTAAAATACGGGAAATTAAAATTAATCATTGGATATAATACACTCACGATAATTTAATATTTAATTACTTTATTTAGGTTAATTTTGTATACTTATGTTTTTCTTTTTTTGTGTGCATTATCTTAATTGTTGAGTCAAAATCACTATAATTATTTCATCCAATTAACTTATATTAATTCACTTTAAATAATTTACTTCTAGTTCTAAAATAATATTATTTTGGTCGCTTAATCCTAAATCAAAATTTAATATTTATTTTATTTTTTAAAATAAATAATGTTGATTACTGATTAATATGATGGAAGTAAATTGAATATATATAATATGACGGGAGTAATATTAGTACCGGTTTGAGTCTTTTAATACTTTGTAAGACAATAGAAATAATGCAGAGACGTAAAATAAAACAACACGAGAGAAATAGTATCGCGGTTCAGTCACAACCTACTCCATGGGGCCACGCCCAGATGATGAACAATCCACTAAGAACTCTTTTACAATTCAATTAGACTTAATCTACCCGAGACTCATTCTATAAGAAGACGCCTATGAACTTGTAATTTCCCAATGGACTTGAACAGCGAGATCCCCTCGACTTTATAACATTGGAATCCCTCCAACTAAGTTTTTTCTCTCAAAAACACTCAAATCATCTCTTTTGAATATAAGTGATCACCTCTCACACAACACAGCAAAAATTAATCAGAAGGTGTACAATAAACTGAGAGACTCTTTGAATAAATAGTCAAAAAGTTAACAGCTTGAGGATCTCTTCAAAATAATTCGTTGAATCAAATTTGTTGCAGATCCTTGTTGCAACAATAACTGCAACATAGCTGTCATAGTCGACTTTTTCCAAACCAGTCCGTATCAATCTACTTTCTGCTGAAACCTTCCCAAAATTATTATATGAACCTGGACACGTTCTTAGGAGACAGAGGAAGATCATACAGCTACGAAATCTCCATCAAATATCAATCAAATCAACCTACCATCTTTGGATCAATAGTTGACTTTCAAAAATAGAAACTAAGATAAGTTTCCAGATCTTTCAGGAAAACTTCCATAAAGAACTTGCCAGCTGCACATCTAATCTCAACCACAATTAACCAGCCAATCATTCCCAAAATAATGCTAATCACACAACGAATAGAATCAATACAAAATTCGAGAAATAAACCCAACAATCAATACAAAATTCGGGAAACAAAATCCGAACAATCTCCCCCTTTGGCATTGTTTTGGCAAAACTGAAACATAATAACTTTCGTAAAGTCAGAAGCAAATCGTCTCCAAGAAAAATTCCGCCTGAACTAAAACATCACAGACTACTTACTCCCCCTTTTTGACAAAAATAAGCCAAAATAAAACTGCTGTTGCAGAAGGTGTTGTAACACCTAATGGAACACTTTGTGCAACACTTTCCTGCAGATCACGTTCCAATTCACTGATTTCTGCAAATCGCTCCCCCTGAATCCTCCACGAGTCTTACTCCCCCTGAATATGGTATTCTCCCATGCATATTGCGTTTATCACCTATCAAAAGCTTGAAGTGACCATTACCATAATACTCAGAGTTAGTAGAACATACTTTAAAAGAAGTATAAGCCCCATGACACCTTAAATCAGATTTTCTTACCCACACACGTCTAGAAAATTTATTTTGCACATCAATCTTTGCTTTAGGTGTCCTTCTTGTGAATGCAGAACTTGGTGGATTAATAATCATACATCTTTTTAAAGCATTCAAGTATTTGTAACATCTAGGTCTAATATGGCCAAACAAATTACAATAATGATAGATTAGAACAAATCTGTCTGTGGCTTGTATTGTTATAATATAATATTTCATATGTTATATCTATTTTTGTTATAATTATAATTTTTTTCATTTAACTATTATAAATTTTTTATCACTTAACTATGTGGAATTATAAATTTTGAAACTTATAAAAGTAAACTTCAAATGTTAGAATAATTTAGAAAGGGTAATATCGTAATGGTTATAGCTGTAGTCAGATTTCGTATATCATCTCTTACTGTACACATGGTAATTTAGACATCGGTTGGTCACTAAACGAGTCACCGCGACTCCCCAAACAGGCCAGTATGACTTATCGATCAGTCAACTTCACTAGTTAATCCCACGAGTCGATATGGTGCCTAGGGTAATAAGCAACGAGAGAATATCCTCAACACATTCCTAAAATAAGGATTGGCAACCGAATCAGCCTGAAAAGGAAACAGATTGCAAAAGTAATAAAGTGTACCTAAGTACAGATATCGTTCCACAGAGATTGAGTTTTTGTGAGTTAAACTAAGTTCCACAATTACAATAACTGTAACTTTATCGAGGCAATCAAATTCGAGTGAGTGTAGCAATTAAAACAATAGAATTAAACCAACAAAGCAAGTAAGGAACTAATTTGGAAACAAGAAGGGATCAAAGGAAACTTTAATGGTATTAAGGCGGCTAGGGGTCCGATTTCATCCTACCAAGCTATGCTAATCCAATTCTTAAGCTTGTTAGCTAATTCACTCAATTCATTAATCTTAAGTTTTCGAAAGTAATTTCACTCCCTATCTCGAGTGCCGAGTAAAATAGTATGCACCAGTTAAACAATATCCCTATTAGCCTAACCAAATTAAGCAACCGTTAAGAAACCTAATATTGATTACCCGAATTAATTGGTCTCCTGAACTCAACTAACTATAGGTTGTGCTTTCCCTAATCCAACATGTGAAAGTAACTCTCCCGAACATAAATCCATACATCTATATCTCTAATTCAATAGATAATCAAATTAGACAACAAGTATGGAAAAACACAAATGGATTGAAGTGAAAATACATTAACAAGCATATAGAATCTTCATAACACAGCAACGGTAAAACTACATCAGACCTGTAGCTCTAAAGAGTTTAGCTAGAAGTATTCATCAATAATCCCATAGCATAAACCATAAACAATCCAAATCTCATATCCATGGTCTACACACAATCAAGCAAAATATAAATTCTAGAAGATAAAAGAGGATGGAGAAGAAGGAAATAAAACTCGTTGAAGAACAAGCTCTAAATCTTCAAGCTCCCGTCCAATCTCCAAGCATGCTATCCAAAACAATTGTGGGAAGATGAATCTACAAAGGGAGGTTGAATATCATCTAAAAAGGAAACAAGGATCACCCATTGATGGCCAAATCGCCTAAAGAAATGGGAAACAACTGTGGAGCCTCATGGGCTATAAATACAAGGCATTAAAAAATCCTCAAGGACAAATATTTTAGAGATGCAATAACGGGCCGGCCCGGCCTGACCCGTTCTCCTTAGGCCCACGCGGGCCGTGGGCCGGGCTGACCCAGCCCACAAATTTTGTGGGCCGGGCCAGTCGGCCCGTATAATAATTACCTCGGCACAGCCCACACCACGGGTCAATTTTACGTGGGCCAGGCTGGGCCGTGTCATGGGCCTTAAATGGGCTAGCCCATTCAAGGCCTATCATGGGTTTAGATGAGCCTGCCCATCTAAGCATGTAATTTTCAATTTTTTTATTTTTATTTTTTATTTTTGAATTTTTAAACAAGTTAACAAATATAAAAGTTTGAATAGTCAATGAAAATATGCAAAGGGATATTTTATTTACGATTGCCTCATGAAATAAAAACCTTTCTAAGGAAAATTCAGTGGGACAAAACCTTGGTATGAAAAATAGAGTATAATCAGGATAATTATACATAAGATGTTTACAAAATTACTAAAAAAAGAAAAAAAAAACATGAACATATTATGGGCCTAGATGGGCCGGGCTGCGCTGGCCCATTATGGGCCTAGACGGGCCAGGCTAGGCCGCCCCATCATAGGCCTAGACGACCTGGTCCAACCCGGCCTGGCCTATGATTTTTCATGGGTCGTGCCGGGCCGACCCATGGGCCGATATATGTTGGCCCAGCCAGCCTACCAATATTTATGGGTTGGGCCATGCCATGAACAGTAACGGGTTGTGCCAACCCGGCCTGTCACTGTGTCAGGATGAGCCTGGGCCGGCCCACAAGCCTTGGCCCATTGTTGCATCTCTAAGATATTTGCATTGATCAACCCACTTAAACACTCACGCTCACTTCATGCATATTTTCCCTAGTATTTTATGTATTTTCTATCATTTTTCCTTCTCTGTTATCCCATTCTTCTCTGATCAACTCATTGAAATGATTTTCAACAAACATAGTGAAGTCGGTACCATAGCTTACAGAGGACGTAGCTGTCATTAACGAGTGAATCTCTGTAAATTTTTACATTTCTTTTACTGCTTTACTTTATTTTCTAGTTTACTAACGCTCTCGTTCTTGCAGCATAGCAATCTCTTTAATCAACGACTCTTAACTCAGTCATTGACATTTAATTTAATCAATTATAAATTTCACCCTCTATACTTATGTTAAAAAAAGTTGATATATCAATTAATAAATAGCTATCAAATATAAAATCCAACATTTGTTAGATAATAAATTTATCACAAAATATAATATTTGTTAAATGGGTGTGTCTATTGACTCTCTTATTTCTACTTTTCACACAATTATTTTTCACAAAATTTGCTATTACTAAATTATCCATTAATGAAATTACTATTAAGAACAACAGCATTTAAAAAAAGATACCTTAAAAAAACTCTTTCTTTTGTTATTATTATTAATCTTTTAACAGAAACCACTTTAACCAGACAAGTATCTTTTTTTTTCTAATGGGGTAAAAACCACGCTTTGTAAATTATGTTCTCGTTTATTTTATTGATTCGAGTTTAAAATTTGAGTTTTGTTACAGTAAAAAACTCTTTGAAACAGTTACATCTAATTTTTTTTCCTATAGTAAAAGCTCTCATATAAAGTCATATCTTAACTCGAATTAAAAACTCAAATGAACGAACTAAACCGAACCTATTCTTTACAAGTATTGCATCTTGGTGAATAGCCCATTAAGATGCAATGTATAAAATAACAGGAAACTGAGTCCTTCACTAGTAGACACATGCCCAGTTTTTGAGAAAACTTTAAACGCAAAAAACAAAATCCCCACCAAATAACTCAGCCATATTGTAATAGGATAATAGTGAGTTGCATAAAATTCACAGTCATAACACTCGGTAAAAGTATTCGAAACTGGTGGTGGTTCATGATCGGAAGGGGAATGATTTGTCTCCCAGTAAGATTTTTTTTTAAAATAATTTTCTTCAACTACGGAGAAGCAAATTTGTTAATTAATTTATTTTTATTATTTTAAGTAGAATATCAAGTGATTTAGTTGTAGAAATTTTTTTAAAATTTTTTTAAAAATCTAACAAGTAAAATTAAGCGTGCTTTAAAAATGTGTATTTAAAAAGTAAAATAAAAAGAGGCAACAAACACATCCCTCTCAAATTTAACATAAAAAGTAATATTGTATATTGTAGAGTGAACTTTTTTCACTTAAATATTAAAATTTGACATTGCCACGGCAATTTGATACTGCAATGGTCAAGAGCACACTTATGCAACGATTCTCGTGGGTCCGACAATTGAGTGTGAGTGCGTGCAGCAATTAACGAATGTTAATAAAAACCCACTTTTTTAGGTGACAAAGCAATTAATTAGCAGTCTCCCCACTTTTTTGATTCTGTTTATTTTCCTTTTTTGAAGGGGAAAAGGAAAACGATCTTTGCAGTCTCCCCAAAATTATTGATGTCGGTGGCAATGATACTATTATTAATCCTAACTCATAAAATTTAATCTATAGCATCTTGACTTCTGTTATGCTTCAGACCGGAATCGATGACTAATTAGAGTTTAAGAAGTTATATAAAAAAATGCAAATAACCATGTAGACCTTTAAAAAAAAAAAAAATCAATGGCTATATATGGCTATTGCTCGATGAAGGGCCGAACCAAAAAAGTGATGGGAGCCGTTATATAACTTTAACAGTCATTTGCACAATTTAAATCATGACTTGAGTTATATATATGAGAAAAAAATATTGTATTAAAAAAAGTTAAATTTGAATTTTTATAAAAGAACATACTGTACCAATATAACTTGAATCATGAAAAAAACAAGACCTAAATTTTGAGGGGGAAAAGGGTGGGCAAACATATCATTTGAGGTATGTTTATATGATTGTACTAGAGTACCGTATAATATAAATTAATATGGAAGGTAAATTAATAGGGTCTATATCATATTATTAAATACAACTCATTTTATGCGTATGATATCGTATATATTATTTTATAATGGATCTATGATTAATGTCGGGGTGGTCACGACTTATTGTCGGGGTTGGACCGACATAGAGTCATACCGCGAATGGAGGTCGGGGTTGAACCGACATAGAGTCATATTGGAGTCTATAAATGTTTAAAAACTTAAGGGGACATGATACAAATTTATATTTTTTAAATATAGCATTTTGATCCCTTAATTTTTACAAAATTATCTTTTACCCTAAAATTTTTGTAAAATTATCCTAATTTTTTTACAAAATGACATTTTGACCTCAAACTTTTGAAAAAAAATTCTATTTGACCCTAAAATTTTTGAAAACTTACATTTTAATGCTACAATTTTTAAATTTTAGTACAATATGTCATGATACTAAACACCGTATTATATTATAATAATATAATATAATACAATATATATTATACAATACAATACAATATACATGACCATAATATACCATCCAAAAGCTGAGAACTTATGAAATGCATTACCAATAATCAAATAGACGATACAGTAAATTTGCGTGATCCAAACGTGAAGCACATAAACAAACGGATTCGAACGCTACATTATATGAAACATAGTGGAACACCCTGTCAAACCCCTCACCCACATATAAAAGATTCCTAAGGAGAACATTAATGGTTCGTTTGGAAGGTGGGTTTGAACCGACTAGAATTCAAATTTTGTGAGAAAAAAATCCTATAACAAAACTTTTGAATTCAAATTTTTATGAGAGAAAATATTATTTAAATTTAAATTAGAATGGTTCAAAGTTCAAACCCATCATCCAAACATACCCTAACCAAAATAGAAAGATTAGCCGACTAAATCAGATTTTCTAGATCCATTTTAAGAAGGTAGAGCAAAACCCAATAGTTTTTCAAAACATGAAATATCTGTCAATTGTATCAATAGTTTTTCTAATGTCAATTTTTACGTTCTTGTTACACTAAGGGCATGTTTATCAAATCATAAAGAAATGTAATGGGAAACGTAATGAGATTGGAAATGAAAGTAAAGTAATATGATTAAGGTCATTCATTTCCTTTCAAGTGTTTACTTGCTATTAGATAGTGTAATGAGAAACAATCATATTCCCTTTTTTATGTTTACTAAAATTTGAAATAACAATGTTATGTATGTAATCACTAAAATATCATTTTACACAATTTGATAATAATTGATTATATAACAATTCATTAAGGGTATATAAATAAATTTAATATTCATTCCCTTTGACAAGAAATTAATACTAAAATGGTGTAAGAATTGACATTATTTTTCCTCATTATCTATATTATGTAGGGCCCATTAAATCTCTATTACTAATTTTTTAAATAAACTTATTATTAGATGAAAAAGAAAATCACTCTCACTTTCCCTTTCTCTTTAATGCAAAGTAAATATGCCTTAAATTCTTTTTGTCAAGAGCATTAATAACACCTTCAAAAGCCAAAATAATGCAATCGTGAACTTAACGATTCCGTGTGGACCCAAATTGATCTGAGAAATAACTCTTTCTGCAATTTTTCCCTATCTACGTGCAAAAATTTTTAGATTAATTACAAATATTCTCTCTGAATTACAATTTTTTTTGTAATACTTTGTCCTCTAATTTTTTAAACGTAATATATGTTCTTTTTTAACAATAAAATATTAACAAAAAAAGCCGCATTCGTTAGGTTTTTAACTGAAATTGACATTTAATTTACTATTTTAATTATTTTACAGTTTAAAATTTAATTTGAATTTAAGCTAGTTTAAATATTAAAAAAATCATAAATTTTTTTATTCTACCAAAAAAGATTTATAAAATTTTTAGCTTACATTCAATCAATAATAGTTGTATCATTATTAAAACTTCAAATTTAAATTTAAATTAAATTTTAAATCATAAAACAACTAAAATAACTCTAAAATAACAAATTCAGTCAATTTCTGTTAGAAAAACTAATGGAGGGATTTTTTTAAAAAAATTAAGAATAAAGTGTTACAAGGGGATAATTCAGAAAAAAATTTTATAATTAATGTAAAATTTTTTGGTAAAAGTTTTTTAACAAAAAAAATTATCAACAACAATGGGGTGAAAAGAATCAACAGATAAAGCTTTTTCAAATTTTTACTTGAGAACGGTAAATTAAAATTAGAGTTCAAGCTATGAGGACAACCTGAATCATGATTCATGAGATTAGAATCATGAGATTATAACCATTTTTTATTTACGTGTATTTTTTATGAGAGAAAACACTGTAAGGAATCACGAACCATGATTCAAATCATGGTATGAATCCTCTTACCAAACGTTAGTGATTACAGAGCTGTTCTTTTGTCGTTTTTGAGTTAGGTGACTTGAGTGTAGATTTTGAGTTGAGTTTAAGTTATAACTTGAGTTGAAGTTGTAACTTGAGTTTGTGTTTGGTTGTGTACATTTGAGTTATGGTTTGAGATAATAATCTTTTTGAGTTTGTGTTTGAGTGAGTCAAAACTTAAATTTATATTTAGATAGTATTTTAATAAAAACTCAATGCTGATGGAAAATTTTAATAGGGTATATGGGTGGGGTTTTATTCATTTTTTCATTGTCAATGCATCGAAAAAAAAAATCATCTCAATCAGAATCAAAACGAAAAAGTTATAGCATTTTTAAGAATAGAAAAAATACTGTTCATTAATTTGAGTTTGAGTTTCTGAACTCGAGTTGAAGGGGAAACTTGAACTCGAGTTTTAGTCCCAAACTCGAGTTCAAACTTAAAAGAACATGAACTTGAATAAAGTTGTAACTCGAGTTATTTTTTTTGAGTTTTTAACTCAAGTTTTGGGCTGCCGAACAGCCCCTACGTCATCTGAATAATATCCCAGCATTTCTGATAAAAGACTCCACTAAAACCATGATCACACTACAACAAAAAAGGCCATTTACGACGACATTTTTTGTAATAACATTTATCGTCGCAAATAATACAATATCGTCGTAGTTACTCCCCGTTAAATAAAATAACCATGTCGTCGCTAATAATTTAAATGTCGTCGCAAATAATTTTGGAGCGCAAATTTCAATGGCGCGGATTTTTGCCGCCAAGGTAATCCATTTTTTGCGACGACAAGTCGTTGCAAATAATAATATATTTGCAACGACAATGTCGTCGCAAATAATTTCATCTTATTTACGACGACATTTTCTCTTTGTCGTCGCAAATAATCTTTTCAAGATTTTACCAAAAAGCAAACACAGGAAAAATGATTATTTGCGATGACATTTTACATTTATTTGCGACGACATTTGTCGTCGCAAATAAATTCATGTTATTTGAGACGACATTTTCTCTTTGTTGTCGCAAATAATCTTTTCAAGATTTCACCAAAAACCAAAAGTGGGAAAAATGATTATTTGCGATGACATTTTACGTTTATTTGCGACGACATTTGTCATCGCAAATAGTTTCAGGTTATTTACGACGACATTTTCTCTTTGTCGTTGCAAATAATCTTTTCAAGATTTCACCAAAAACCTAAATGCGGGGAAAATGATTATTTGTGACGACATTTAAACTTATTTGTGACGACAATGTCGTCGCAAATAAGTCTGATCTAATATACCCTATCTTCTTCCTCTTCATTTTCCCCCGACGCTTTGTCTCTCTCTCTCTCCTGCTAAGTCTCTTTCTCTGCCTCTTCTTCCCCTGGCCGCCGTTGCTACCTGTCATCACCGACCCTCTCTCTCTCTCTCTCTCTTCCCTTCTCTCTTCTTCCCCTCTCCGGCCGCCGCCCACATTCCCGCCGCCCCCGCCA
>NW_010357121.1:125643-150026 GCF_000414095.1 Morus notabilis
CTCCTCTCTCCTCTTCTCTCTCTCTCTTCCCTTCTCTCCCTCTCTTCCATTCTCTCCCTCTCTTCCCTTGCTCGCCGCTGCCACCGCCACCGCCGGCCGGATTCCGCCACCGCCGCTACGAATCGCTCGTCGCCACCTCACCGTTCGACGTTTACCGGTATGTTATACACACTCCGGTAACTTTTTTTATTGTTTTTATGTGTTTTGTTGAGTTGTTTGTAAAGTGTTTGTAAAAATGTCTAAATGAAGTTTCTAAACATTTACTATGAGGCTGTGTAAATGTTAGTTTATGACGTTAATTTAGAATTATTTTTGAACTAGTGGTTAATTTATTAATTTACATTATTTATTAACATAATTAGATTTAATGCCGAGGAAGGAAATTTTTTTGTGTATTTAAATATGTTACACTAGAATGTTAATTTACATTATTTAAAATGTTAATTTCGGTCACGTTAAATTATGTTCGATGTTTCAATTTGATGTAGGCGTTTGATTTTTTGCCTTCGTCACTGTTTGCCCTGTTCCTCTAATGTAATCCCGCTATTTTCAGCCTCCATTTAGTGGGTTTGAACTTTGTAAGTTTTTTATATTTATTGTACTTTTAGTTTAAAATTATTGTAGTTTTTGGTTGTATGAATTTGGGATTATAATTTTGATATTTGAACTATGATTTTCTTATATTGTTGAACTATGAATTTGGTTGAGCTCTTATCATATTAATTTCGGTTTTTTGCGACAACTTTTTTAGACTTGTCGTCACAAAAAAATAAGATTATTTGCGACGACAATTTGAAATGTTGTCGTAAAAAATGATCATATCATGAGAATTTTGTAACAACGTATTAGCGACGCCTGTCGTCGCAAATACAGACTGTCGTCGCAAATACATTTGTGACGACACTATGTCGTCGCAAAAAACGTTTTTATGACGAATTATTTGCGCCGACAAATTTGTGACGACGTATCATCGCAAAAAAACCTTATTTGCGACGACATTCGGGTTTTTGCGACGACATTTTATCGTCGCAAAAAACCCTTTTTCTTGTACATCCATGAAAAAACAATCTTGTGAATTTGAACTGAAGACCTCATCGTATAAGCTACGTACGTTAGGTGTTAGGTGGAAAATAACTACAAGATTAAGTTTGTAACGGCTACGACCATCTAGTTTTATGCTTAGGTGTAAAATAACTACAAGATTAAGTTTGTAACGGCTACGACCATCTAGTTTTATGCTTAAGTATTAGGATAATTTCAAAAATACTCTTTGAATTATGCACCTTGGTTTAATATGCTCCTTAAACTTTTAAAAGTACTCATTTTGCTCCCCGAATTATAGAAATGCGTCACCAAAATTCCTTCCGTCTACAACCATCTAAATAATAACAGAAATGCTGATCTGACTTCAGTTTACTGCTTAATAAAGGGCAAATACAAGAGATTAATTTCTAAAAAAAGGGGAAAAAAGGGTTCCAATTCCCCCCATATCAGATTAATTACAAGTTAAAAAATTGGACAAACAAAGGGATTGTTGAGGCTAGAGAAAAATCGGGAAGATCAGGGATTCACAACATTGTTGGCAGAAAGGATGATGAAATGACAAGCGGGTCTCCTTCAGCAGAGGTTTCAATCCATCATTCCGGTTAGTTTTTGGTTCTAGTTTTATTTTTGGATTATTTAGGTAAGTTGAGGAGTTTATTTAATGTATGATTTGTGTTTAAATTCAACCCTCTTTGCTCCTATATTCGGTATAATTAGGTAATGTAATGCAGGAGGATACTGATAGGAGGCGGCTTACGTGGCCTCAGTCTTAAAAAAGTGTCTGAGTCTGTCTGTGGGGTGCGTCCATAGATTCGTAAGTGAGTTTTTTAAATAGCCCACAAATTCGTAAGAGACTCCTTAACGAAAGGGCTCAAACAAGTAGTGTTTAGTGTGGATTCCCGAGTATGTTTAGAAAAGATTAAGAAAATTACAGAATTTACCTTAAGAGTATATGAGTCTAGATTTTACTCATCATTCTTGATTAATATCCTTTTACTAGTATGGTTATTTAATTAAAAATGTTATTAATCAATAGTAAATAGTAAAAATCCTGACCTAGGGTATTTATCTCATTTCTTATAAAAAATTTGATATTTATCTCATTTTTCTTAAAAGATTTGATTGCGCCTCTTCAATTAATTGTAACTTTTAATATAAATGGTTGCGTCACTCCTACATATTAATGTATTATTTTTTGCTTGGAGTATGTTTTTTATTTTTATTTTATTAATTCATGGTGGGTGCTTCCGGATTTCATTCACAGATGGTATATTCTGTATGGATTTGGAGGATCAATCCAACTTCGACGGCCACACCCTTCATTAACATCTTGAAACATTCAAAAAAAAAAAAAAAAAACCAAAACGGAGTTTAAGACATAAAAGCTTTCTTTAGGAAAAAGAAAAAAAAAAACCACCCAATAATTTTAATTGAAATAAAAATTAACAAAGTGACACTAGGAGTTTGGATAAGGTGAGATTTGAGTGAGGGATTGCGAATTCAATCCCATCTTGTGTAAAAAATAATAAAAAAATAACAAACACAACTTTATCTTGTATCTTCCATGTTCAAAAAATCTTTCCCTGATCCCTCAGCACCACAATCACAAAATCCATCCATATCCAAATCAGCATTTCTATTTTGTAATGAACGGTTGTGGATGAAAGGAGCTTTGATGAAGTATTTCTATACTTGGGATGAAAAGTATGCTTTAAAAATTTAGAAGACATATTAAATTAAGGTAGATAGTTCAGGACTTAAGGACCTATTTTTGAAATTAATCCTAAGTACTAATAAGTGTATATTAACTAACAATAATGATTAAACATATCATGAGAAGGAGAAGTTACTGATATTTTTTACCATCGATAAATTAAGGACGAATCAAATAAGAGTGATCAAACAAAATGCTCTTGATTAACTTCTAAGAAGATGACTACTGTGGTAAAAAGTAAAAAAAAAAACAATTTATCAGTTTCCATATTATTCTACGAATAAAGTAAACAATATTTCATTAGACATGTATAGGAGCAGTAATTTTCAAATTAAATTAGGCATGTTACGATATCTCAAAATTAAAAAGCCAATCTTCTTGGTCCCCCCTTGTTGATTATCAGAGCCTTTCAGGTAGGGGTCCACGAAAACGAACCAGGTATATAGCCTGTTCACTTCGCTGATTCGAGTTGAAATGTGATTTTGTGTGAAAGTTTTTTATTGTAGTAAAAAAGTTAAATGTGACTGTTTCTGAGAGCTTTTTACTGTAACAAAACTCAAATTCTAAACTCGAATCGGCGAAATAAACGGGCCATAAAATTGTTGTTACAGTGAAGGGGTTTGGATTCTGTCAAGAAATTCTACACAGTTTCCAAAATTCCTTAAATATTTGCCATAAATATCCGTCCACTTTTTCTTTTTCCTATTGGTCTTTTGACTTCTATTGGTATTTTGCTATAAATAAGAGGTTTTTTTTTTTTTTTTTTCTTCTTTAAACCAGTCTTACCTAGGAGTTTTTCTTTGTATGTACACGATATAGTAGCAGAAGATTAGGGACTTGAAAGTAAATGGCCATTTTTTAAGGTTCTTTTAATAAATGGTCAAAGTTATAAATCTTAGTTTATCATTGATTAATTTAGTGGTTTTAATTGACTTTTTTCAGCGTCACTAATTGGCTTTAGTATTTAGTACTGATTAACTTAGTGATTTATTCATTGATTAATTAATTATATTTATTAACTAATCAATTTTAATTAAGAAATTACGGATGTATTAGGGATAAAACATTAATAAATGAATGCATCTATTGACACCTTTTAAAAAAAAAAAAACTTTTCACACACCACTTTCTAATATTACAAGATTATCCATTAATAAAATTATTTTTAAGGACAATAATATTTTTTTAAAAATATTCATTACGCAACCCATTATTAAAAAAATATTGTCTTCTAAAAAACACATGATTAGCACTATAAGAAAAACACGTATGATTAAAAAATTATAAAAAACATGAGTTCACAAAATTTTATATAATCTATAATATATGCAGCAGAAATCAAATGTTATATAAAAATACATATATATTTGTTTCTTCATGAGAATATTATATTTGACTTTGTCGTGAGGAAGCTTTGGGACTTCGTAAGGAAATTTCGTGGATTATTGAATCGGTATTTTAACTCATTAAGTTAACAGTTTTAAAATTATTGTAAGAAATTTCCCAAAAATAAAAATACTATTGTTAGAAACATCGTATTTTTCAAGAAAATAAGAAGAAGAAGAAGAAACATGGAAGAAAACAAACCTCATAAAAAAAAGAGATTGTTTTTTTTTAAAAAGGAAGATTGTCTATTTGTTAGTGGGCAAAAAAAAAAAGAGATAAAAATTACAATTTAGTTGTAGAGATTTTTTAGGAATAATAAGAGTGTAATAAATCATACTTAGAAGAACTCTTTTATATTCCAAAAAAAAAAATTCTAAACTTGAATTGTGGGTAGTTTAAGAATGTGTGTATAAAAAGTAGAATGTGGATATAGTTGTAGGAGTTTTTTTATAAAAAAAAAAAAATTTAAGAGGGGCGTAACAAGTAAAATGAGGAGTAATTTTAAAATGTGTGTGTAAAAAATATAAAAATGAGTGTCAATAGACACACTCTTGATAAATTGATGATGAACCGGTTTCTCAGTAATTGATTGTAGTTTATCACTGGTAAACTAATATAAAAAACTGGTCAATTCCCTTAGGAAAAAAAATCTATAATTTGTTTAAAAAAAGGGCCATTAAATGGGCAATAAAAAAGAGGTCATTTACCTAATGCAACAAAACAAATAGTTATATCATAATATACATCAACAGATAAACACTGGCCGCCTAAAAGTAGTATGGAAATTATGACTAATGTTGCTCGTATCGTATGATTAATCGTTCTTTGTACTTTTGTTGTACTTGTATTGTTTAATAGTAATGCATACCCTATTAGTGTTTATGCGCTTAAAAATAAATATAACAATGCTCTTTAAGATATTTTGATTAATAATAAAGATTTATTTATTTTATGTATTTATTTATTGTCCTCTTTACGTAGTATTAGTTAAATATATGATATGCAAATTGAAAGTCTGAGACTGTCATTCTAAATCTTTAGATCTTACATGTAATGAGAAGAATATGCAAAAGACAGAAATCTAAAGATGATAATCTAAATAATATGATCTGCAATCGAGGGAATGAAGTTGGGCGCTTTATTCATGTTAAGATTGTTATGTTGTTTACTTCCTAACGGAGACGGCTTGTCTTAGTTGTCGAAGGTGAGACTCTAGAGTAGAGACATTGATATAGTTCCTAGTGGTGAAATCTATATTAGATCAGATCAAAGTTGAATTGTTTTAATTAATAATTCCGTCTGAATAAAACAATTCATTTTTTGAAGAATTATATGTGGTCATCTTAATCCTGAGATGGATAATGAACCCGTGTGCTTGACTTGTATACTTTGATGTACCAAAGGGAGACATCATGACATTATGTAAATGTATGCTTACCGGTACGTTGGGGGTATGACTCTTGTGTGCGTAGATTCATTGTTTATAGATAGTGGAATCTATAGCTCCTATAAAAGGTCAATGATATCCTTTTATGCATTATCTGTGGATTGAAAAATACGAGTGCTCAACCATTAGACTACTCTGTGTCATCTAATGGTTTACTATTTATATTGGTATGGATAGTGGTTTTCCGATGGAGTGGTAATGGAAACATAAGATAAATATAATCAGGAAGGTAAAACGAAACTTGACCTTAAGTCGAGTATGGATATCTTATAGGGATGATACACTAATATAATGAGTCATGGACGAGAGCTATTCGGAGTTTTGTAAATATGCTATATGAATCAAGAGTTCAGCTCTAGGCTTTTAGTGGAGTAGCGCTAGAGTTTATAATCATGAGATGGACTTGTTGGATTACAAGTACTGTTGTGATTATAGGAGCTTGATTTGTATATGTCCATTAGGTCCCTTTGCTAGCTCATATAATTTCCTGTAACGATACAGCGTATTTTTTACATATTGGTAACGTGTGTTATTTCCGTAATAAGGTTCAAAGTTAATTAGAGATCGGTTGATTAATTCATAAGTAATTTATGCGCAAGTTTCCCGTATTAAAAAATATGAGAAACAAGTTTCCTGTAATGGTACCGGTCAACTTGTGGGTAGTCTGGTCAGTATACACCGGGTGACCGGACCGGGCGGTTGACTGGTGGATTATAACTACTCTGCCACCGGTCGACCGGTGCCAACGCGCAACGAGGGATGACGTGGCAAAACTGACTCTATACACGAGATAAGTTTTGGGAAACCTAATTGTTACGGGAATATGACTTCTTAAATATTACAAATAGCCCAATAAGTCACATTATTAGATGGATCACTTGAGAGACTTTTTTGGGGCTATTGGTAGAAAAATTCTTTAGAGGAAAAATTATTCAATTCTCAAGAACGATTTTTCTTTTGGCCCTCTTGTGGTTGGAAGGAGTTCAAGAATACTAAGGGGAGATTAAACGATGTGTGCCCACTCACACTCCGATCGTAGAAACGAGAATATCAAAGAAGACCAGTTGGTTGAGGCTCTTCCGGTTGCTGTTTAGAACGCTTTGATATGTCAGATTGATATGTCAGATATGTTGTTTTCATAATCTCTAAATGTATGTTTTAGATTTTTGATATTTATGTTATATAACATTATGAACATGTTCTTATTTGATTTAGGCATTAATTTAAATTTTTTTAAAAAAATTCCGCTCCGATCCCTTTTTATTATTTTTTTTCCAACATATCCTAGCTAGGAAGATTGGGCGGTAGACAATTTTTATTGCGACTGCTTTCTTGTATGATTAGGTAATTATGCCAATTATTATGTATCTTTCAAAAAAGAAAAAAAATATATTTCTTTTGGTAAATTCAATAAAACAATCATTTTTAATGCAAAGCAATTATTTGTCACTATGTAGAAGAGTTCAAATTAAAGATAGATATTAGAATTATTTGAACTATTTATAAAGATAGTATATTATGTCATGCGTGCATTATAACATAAACAAAGAGTACAACATATGCTTATGACTGTGGGGATGGACAATGAATTACACGTGCCGTCAAATATATTTCAGTTTCGTACTTGTACTTTCTTAATTAATTTCTAGCACAAACGATATGTACAGTAAAGCTTCAAGCAAAAAACTCCAACATGGGTCTTTCATATTTTCAGGCAAAAAAAAAAAAAAAGGTCCTTCATTTAAAAAATAGTTGCATATTGGTGGTGGGTAAAAGTTTTACCGTAAAGCCACAAACTTTAATTCTCAACCAAAAAAAAAAAAAAACACAAACTTCTATTGGCTGTGTGTGTCGCATTTGCTCTCTCTATGTAGGGTCATTCGGCATAATTGGTTTGTTGATACTAGCTACCTTTTAGTTTTCAGTGCCAGGGAAACAATATATATATATATATATAAACTGCCTTCCTACTTCTATTATTAATATTATATTGGGATGGAAATACTTACCAAGCTAGTATTACAAGTCTTGTCTAAATCTGCTATGTCCTGAAAAATCTTTTTTCCATTCTCTCACTAATCAAGATTAGCATTATATCATCTAAACTTATAAGTTGAAAAACCATTAGGGTCTAAATTTTTCTGTAAATGATGTGGCAAAAACTTGATTAGTGAAGCAACCGATATTAAGTTATTAGAAAGAACTTTCTCAAAAGTATAGGCTTGTTGTGCATTTTTTTTAATTTTAATTTTTTGTTTTCATAGTGATGTTGGCAGAAACAAGAACAAACTGTTAATCTCTGTTATTTTCAAAGAACAAAAAGTAGTCTGTAAGTGTTTTCAAAGAACTATATATATGTATATGTATATAATCTTTTAATCAGTAGAAAAAACTTTTTACAAGGAAAATAATCTTTTTACTAATCGTAATCGTAAATGAAATTTTTACCTATTTACTTTAAATAACTTTAAAATATGTTATTTACTTAATTTAGTTTTATAAATACATTATGTACTACATTCTTCCAATTTTTAATATTACAATGGAACCTTTACGTGTCATGGTAGAACATCAGTGGTCATTGACTGACTTATCAATGGCTACTGCTGGTATATAATATAATACTATTCATTGAATATATTCAGAATTTAAACATAGTGACAGGGCATTATCTGCAATGGTTTTCTTTTTCGATGATAAATAAATTAATGCAAGGTTGCCATTTCTCTCGAGTGCCGATGGCACTCGTCCAAACTTTTTAATTTCTAGTTGCAATCTAATTGGACCATTACCACGGGCCTTTTCTCAACAGATGACCAGCCCAAACCATATTGTGCCAACAAAAACTGGCTTGAATAAAATAGAGAAAATTACGTGTTTCATCCGATAATCACTAACCTCTTAATTCTACCCTTTTTATTTATGAGATATTTTCATTACAAAATGAAAAGATTAAAATACCCATAGATTATGGATCATAACTTGATGGATCATACTATGATTGACGCCAGTGATCGGAGGTCGGCGGCCGGACTAATTTGTCAGATTATAGATCATAACTTATCAAGTTATGGCCAGAGATCGGCCAATGACCGGTGTAATCTGTCAGGTTATGGATTATAACCTGTCAGGTTATGGGCGGCAGTCAACCAAAGACTCTTTGTTGGCCGGTGTAATTTATTGAGTTATGGATCACACCTTGTGCTGGAGACCTGCCAGTGTAATCTGTCAGGTTATGGATCATAACCTGTCAGGTTATGACCAGCGGTCGGCTAGAGACCCGCTGGTGGCTGGTGTAACTTGTTAGGTTATGGCTCATAACCTGTCAAGTTATGGCCGGAGACCAGCCGGTAGCCGGTGTAATTTGTCGGGTTATGGATCATAACCTGTCAGGTTATGGCCGGAGACCTGCCAGTGGCTGATGTAATCAGTCAGGTTATGGATCATAACCTGTCAGATTATGGCTAGAGCCCCGCCAGTGACCGGTGTAATTTGTTAGGTTATGGATCATAACTTGTCAGGTTATGACCGGTGTAATTTGTCAAGTTATGGATCATAACTTGTCAGGTTATGACTGCCGGCCGGCTTGAGACCCGCTGGTGTTTGGAGACTGCCGATATAACTTATAATTTACCAATGGACCATTAAGGGTAACTTTGAAATTTTAAAAATGTTTAATTTAACTATTTTTATTATTTTAATTGTAAAAGGATAGAAATCAACGTGCTAATCTTTAGAGGTTAGAAATAAATTAGAGTACCGCTTGTGGTGTCGGTGTGAACGGTTTTAGTGCGTTTTTTTGTCAAAACAATGACCAAATAAAAAATAATAATTCTTTTTGGACGATTTGTAGGGTTTAATATTTTAGAGAAAAATCAAATTAAACCAACCACTTATTATTTATTAATTGAGCCATTTGATTTGTTTGGTTTAGGCTTAAACTGAAAAAAAAAATTTGACATATTGGAAAAATATAGAAGTTTTTCATATGATTTCAAAGTTTGTCATTCAACTCCAACATAACAACATTCAAATATTAAAACATTTTCCATCTTTAAAAATAATATCCAAAGTAATATTTTACTATTTTAAAATCCATTACGATAACTAATAGAAATCATTATGCATTTTCAGTAAGATTTTTTGTCAGTTTTAAAACACCAAACCGATCAAAAAACAAAAAAAAGCAAATGGCCACAACAAACGAATAATTAAGGCATCGTTCATTTCACTGATTCGAGTTTTGCTACAGTAAAAAGTTCTCAGAAATATGCACATCTAACTTTTTTGCTACAGTAAAAAGCTCTCATATAAACTCACATCTCAACTCGAATTAAAAACTCAAATCAGCGAACTAAACGGGTCATGAAATATGAATAGTTTGGCTAGGTTTTATTTGAATTGATCTATTTTTACGGTTTGTAGGTTTTTTCACCCCTAATTGCAGCCTTTTGGTATTATGTGTAGAAATCTTAGCTCGACGCGATAGAAAACAGTCCATGTGCTCTGACCCTGGATTTTATACCAATGTTGGTATTATGTGTAGAAATCTATGTAAAAAGTGAGCGACTTGTGTTGCTCTGTTTGTTTTTTTCTCATTGGATCTTCTCGCAAATACAAAAACGGGACTCTCCTTTACTTTGATTCCTGTTTAAAATCCATATAAAAGAAGAATTTGGAGAATGATTACTCATTTGTTTTGGTTGATTTTCTATCTAGCAGTTGGCAAGATTATCGCAAGATGATTGTGATCCAAACTCAATGACAGATTTCATCAGGGACAATGTTGCTAAGAAAACAATCACAAAAAAAAAAAAAAAAACCACAAAAAAAAAAAAAAAAAATGTTTGGATTCAAATGTGCACCTAATCATTCTTTGTAAAAAGTGGTCATTTTACGAATAAAAAATTTTAAAAGTTATTTTACTAATAAAACTTTTCTATTGAGTTATTTTTACAAAGACCTCGTAACAAAATTTAAATTTTAAATTCGAATCGGTGAAATGAACAGAGCCTTGAGCCTATGTATAGAGCACAATTGGGTCCCTAAGGCCATTAATTCTCTTATTCAGTTTCACACCGTCATTTTACTGAGTTTGAAAAGGTTTTAGAAGCACCATAATCCTCAGAAGAAAAAACTCCATTTCAAATTGCACAGAAGCATCAATGGCCGGAGGTATATTTTCGGTCTTTTTATTCCGCATTGATCTAAATGCTATTTTGGTGATATTAAGCATGTTTAGATCGTATGGTTAAGTATAACAGTTGGTATTAGAGCCTTATTGCCTCTGCCTTGATGTTTTAGAAATCTGACGTTTTTACGTTAAAATAACTTATGAAAATTTTGATTTTGGAAGTTTGATTTTTGGTGTTTTTAATGAAAAATATGGTTAGAAATCATTAAGAAATCGATTTTCTAACGTTTCAGTGATTTGAAACACCAATTTTGGTGTTGGAAGACCAAGAAACGGTCGGGTTGAAACTGGGTTGAAATGACCATGTTGGAGGTTGAAAACGACCATAAAAAAACTCAAATGCATAAGATCAAACAAAAGTTGTCAACTAGTTGAATTTTTTTTTTTTTTTTTTTTTTTTTTGGCTTGCTAAGTCGTCAACTAGTTAAATTGATAGTCACTGATACTAGAATAAATTGACACTTGCTAAAGATTAAGAAAAACAAAAAAACAAAAAGTGTTGAGCAAGTGAAAGAGTTACCTTGCTTAACCCACTAATTAATCATTTAAAAAGTTGAACACATAAAACCTACTTTACATTAATTTGGTATTTGTCCTTGTTACATACTTCAAATTAGATCACTTTTAAGTATCATATTCGCGTTTATGAAGCTGTAAAAGAATGTAATAAAAGGCGTAATGGGATCGGAAAGAAAAGTAAGTAATAAGAAATGTTATTTATTCTTTTCAAGTGTTTACTTAATTATTAGATGATGTAATTCTTTTCTTATATTTATTAAAATTGAAAATAACAATGTTATGAATGTAATCATTAAAATATCCTTGTATGCAATTAGATAATCATTGACTATATAGTAATTCGTTAAGAGTAGATAAATAAATTTAACATTAATTTGTTTTGACATGGAACCAAAATGTTATGAATATAATCACTAAAATGTCTTTTTTACATAATTAGATAATCATTGACTATATAGTAATTCGTTAAGGTTAGATAAATGAATTTAGTATTAATTTCTTTTAATAAGAAATCAATACTAAACATTTCTTTTTCTCACTCTCTATATTGTGTGGGGCCCTAAATCTTCACTATTAATTTTATAAGTAAATATATTATTAGATAAGTAAATATATTATTAGATGGGAAAAAACCCACTCATTACTTTCCCTTTCTATTTGATGCAAAGTAAAATTGTCCTATTTATAGATGGTTACTTATAACTTCATAATTTTAAACCAAAGCAAGCTTACATGACTAGTGGAATGCTGGAATATAAAATCATGCATATACACATTATTGGTTTTATTGGAAAAAGTTTTGAGAGCGTATCATTGATGTTAAGCACGATTAGTAATTAAAAAATGGACCCACCTGTTAGACGACATATTTCAGGACCCATAGGACCGATGCCTTATCTCATATTATTTCAATCGTGGCCATTTCTTACGCTATAGCTTAATAGCTAGTCTTGGTCGTGTCTCCCTTAATTGATTGTCTCTCAGATCTTTCGGCTTTAAGATGATTTTCCATGATTATGTGCCTTTTTTCTTGCTTTGATATTCTATGATTATAGACTTGGTAGCACGTGAAGTAGTTGTGCATACGTGTGTATAGAGCATCAATCCGAGATATATAAACTTATTCATTTTATTAATTCGAGTTTTTAATTTTAAATTTATACGATTAAAAACACTAAAAAAATATCGCATTTAATTTTTTTTACTACACTTTAAAAATTCTTAAAAATATCACATCTAAACTCAAATTAAAAATTTAAATTCGTAAAATAAACGAGACCATATACATTCACGTACAAAGGATCAACAATTATTGCAACATTATGTAACAAGTGGGAAATTAAATTTTATAAGGCAGATATGGACATAGTTTGTAGATCCAATAAATAAGATGTGAGCCGAGTTGTCAATATCATGGTTTGGTCCACGTCTCCATTTCCACTTGTTGGAGTTAAGGCCGACAGTATATATATATATATATATATATATATAGTACAATATATATGTACTCCAATTTCTTTTTTATCTTCTTCACCAAATCCAAATCCCCCCGTTATTCATGAGTTAGTGACCTTTCACACGGAACTATAGATGCAATTGGAATCTTCTTATAAGGTCGATATATTTTGAGGAAATTGAGTTAGGTGGCCTTTTCTTTACCCAGCACAAAATTTTTGGGTCAACTTTTTTTAATTTAGGGATATGACCGATTTATCCCTTTTCTTAGATTTTCAAATTTGTCACCATCTTCTTCCTCTTCCTTTCAAAATTAAAATGCCGAGAGCAAGAGAGAGAGACATCGAGAGCAGGAGAGAGAGAGAGAACCGTAGAGAAGTGTGAACGAAATAGAGGAAGAAAAGGGGCTCTCGGCTGCTAGGGTTTTGAAGGGGAGGCTTTTGGTCATTTTAGTGTCATAAAAAAACTGACTGGCCATGTATCTAAATTTAAAAAGGTTATGCACATTTATTAAAATTAGGGGTCAAATATGATGTTATCCATGTATGTATTTTCTTTTTACGACCATTATTATTATTACTGTTATTATTATTTTTTATTTTTTATTTTGTCATTAAAAAAAGGAGTGCACAGATAGAGAGATTATTAGTGCCAACGGATCTCTCATAGTAGAAATTTCAAGGACTCATTAGTAAAACGGAAAGATCTTAATTTCAAGAGAATTGTAGTCTCATGGGAATTGTAACTAATAGTCGAGCTTCGAATCTTTGGTAAAACAACGTATTATTAGAGTTGTTAATAAATAACAATTCTAATCCTAAAAGGAGATATGTGAGGGACAAATATGAGTTTATGAACTAAAAAAACAACAGATATCTAGTAAATAAGAAATGAGTACATATTGATAATATATTTATGACAATTAATGACATTAAATTCTTATCACACAACGTAATTAAGTTTTTATATTTAATGATAATTATCAATAAAATCGTAACTATTAAAACCTCTTATATATGTATATATCTAAGAGTTTCATGAGAATAATCCTATAACTCTCAGATATATCAAATTTGATACATTTTCCACAGAGTAATCCTATAACTCTCAGATATATCAAATTTGATATATTTTTCAGATTTTACCCATAACTCTCAGATATATCAAATTTGATACGTTTTCCAGATTTTACCCAACTTGATCATGGGGTAAATATGAGATTCATCAGGTAAATCTTTGATTTATTGGATTACATCATGAGGTGAATTCTGAATTTATTTAATAAATCACGAATTTATTATTGTTTATTAATTTAAATTATTTTTCTGCCATTTATTTTTGTTCCTGTAAAAAAATATTATTATAATTACCTTCTTCTCCCGCTCTTACTTGTTACATCCTATAATGAAATAAGGGCTCTAGATGGTTAATTATAAAAGTTATACTTTTCATTTCTATTATTTTTAATTTACAAATAACCTTTTATTTGAAAAAATTACAACTTACTACAACACGTTTTGATTTTTTCTTTTTTTTTTTCTTTGCAACTTTCTTCCCGTTAAAATTTCATATTTAAAATGCAGGGGATTCTAGATACACTATCAGGGAAATAGTTTTTCCCTGATTCGAAACTGAATACAAGCAAACTTACGTTTTAAAACTTTTACAATGGTTATAGAAGGTCATTATACAAATAATTCCATGTGCTTTATAATATCTGTTTGACGATAAAATTTTTCATGTATAATTAAAGAGTTTCAACGCACTATCAATTTTTCTTGTTATTCTCTTTTTAAAATTTAGGCTCGCGAGCACTGTCTAAAATTTCAATTCATTTTGAAACTTTGTCGCCACATTCAATTATAATCTCAATTGAATTTTCGAAGCAAATTATTTATTTGTAATGCTTTTATTGAAGTTTATTTATGGTAAATTAATTTTAAACCATGGTGTTTGTTTGTTTGTTTTTTTTTTTTTGGGACTAGCTATACGTGGTGTTTGTTTAGTTGAGTGAAAGAATTATTTTCATTAAAAAATAATAATACTGTGCATCTGTATATTTGCCCCAAAATAACGGTGCAATAACGGTGTTTCCTGGTAATTAAAGTCAGGGGGGCAATAACGGTGTTTCAATAAAAGTTCGTGTCCAGTTTGGTAAACTGGCAACACCGATTCAAAAAAACGGTAAAGAAAGAGACTTTCTGACAGGCGTGTAAGGAAATGGGACCGGACGCCCCTTAACAACATAAAAGCAAAAGAAAACGCTGTTGCCCGCTATTGCAATTATAAAATCCTGAAAAATGGTGGTGCTCCACTTTCTGTCCTTTCCTTACCCATTCTCGCCCCTCCCACGCGCTCCCTAGCTCTTATTTATTTATTTGTTTGGTTTTTATTGGGATAATTTTAATTTGGTATCCTGTACGATATTGAAATCGTCTTTTAATATTACGTATTTTTAATAATTTTAAATTAATATTTTTACGTTTTAAAAAATAAGTTTTGATGTCCTGAGATTTTTTTAGGAAATGAAATGTTGAATTTGTCTTTTTAATAATTTCTAATTTAGTTGACCTAAATTTACTCTTTATTCAACGTTTTAAAAAATAAAAACTTATTCCTGTAATTAAACATCCTTTTTGCCTTTAAAAATCTTTAAAAAAAAATGAATTTGGGACATCCAACGATTTCTTTACCCTTGTGATTAATTAATCAAAAACTTAGATATAGTGTAAGAATATTTCAATAAATATTAAAGTTTCTAAATATAAAAAACATAGAGCCTATATATAAACAATTAGATCTCCCACAGCCTTCCTTTTCAAGTATTTTCTTTCTCAATCCCATTTTATACACTCTATACATAGGATTATAAAAGACAAAGTCTACCCTGCCCCCATCCCTCCCTTTGGGCTAAAGTCTGACACCGGTCTTGAGCTGGATGTTGGATCTATGGCATGGGGAGGGGTGGTGCATAGTTTCAGTTTTTAGTGAAAGTGACTGCAGGTAGAGAACGATCAATTAGACGTCGAAGTTTTCCTTTTTTGTGAATGGCGAGCATTTGTGGAATCTTCGTGCTCAAAGAGGTTTAAGACAAGGATGTCCGTTGTCTCTGTATTTATTTTTATTGTGTGCCAGAGGTCTTTTTACGTTAATTAATGCAGCGGAGAGAGATTGTACAATCACGGGATTAGCTTGCTCTTGTAACGGTCTAAAGGTGAGTCGTTTAATTTTTCCGATGATAGTTTAATTTTCTGCAAAGCAAAAGTGGAAGAATGTGAGCAAATCAAGAGGATTTTGGAATGTTATGAGTTGGCGTTGGGACAAAGCATTAATTTTTTGAATTCTCTATTACTTTCAACTCAAATATAGAGGAGGACAAAAAGAGTTTAATTCAGGGTGTTCTTGGGTTGAATATTGCTCAATCCCATGATAAATATCTGGAGTTTCCTACTCGGGTAGGCAAAAATAAAAATAAACTTTCCGTGTCATCGAAGAGAAGGACTACAACAATAGAGGAGCAAGCTTTTTTTTTTTTTTTTGCAGGGGGTAAGGAGATCCTTGTAAAAGCGGCTGTGCTGACCCTCCAAAGTTATAAATGAGTTTGTTCTGGATACCAAGTAGCTTATGCGATGAACTCCATCAGTTAGCTGCTAGGTTTTGGTAGGGAGGGGACGACTCAAAATGAAAACCTCACTGGTGGTCTTGGAGTTGGTTGTGTTAGGCCAAATATGACGGTGTGATGCGTTTTAGGGATATATATGTCTTTAATCAAGCCATGTTAGCCAAATAATATTGGCGTATTCTACAAGATCCTGGATCGCTTGTTTCACGGGTCTTGAATGCTCGATATTTTCTTAATGTTCATTTTATGCAGGCTAGTGAAGGATCAAATGCTTCCTATATTTGGCGTAGCTTTCTTTGGGGTCGGGAGTTGCTTTAATCCGGGTATTTAAGGATCCATGGCTTCCTCGTCCGGTTTCTTTTCACCCTATAACCGTTGCGAATGACACTAACCAGGGCTATTATGTCTCTGATTTTTTGCATGGTTTGAATGATAACCATCTTAGATGGCATATTGAGTTGGTAAGGTCACATCTTCTACCAGTGGATACTGAACTTATACAGAACATTCTAATTGGGATGTATAGAAGTGATGATCTTCTCATGTGGCATTATGACAATAAAGGGAGATATTCTGTGAAATCTAACTATTTTACAGCTTTGAAGGTTAAGAAAAATGGCGAATCATCTTCGGAGAGTGCGGATCAGCGTTGTTGGAAGTTTTTGTGGCACTTAAAGATTCTCCTTAAAGTGAAGATTTTTGTATGGTGGGCTTTTCATAATATTCTGCCAACTTGGAAAAATCTTGCGGGGCGAGGTGTCAACTGTTTGAGAGGGTGTAGATGGTGCTTTCATTATAAGGAGACAACTTTTCATGTTTTAATTTCGTGTGACGTTACTATGTGCATTTGGAGTCGCAATACCTTCTGAAATCTCTTTTTAGCTTTTTTGAGTGATGGCTTGGATTATCTCTTATTGCGCTTATCTAATGTGCTAAAAGTAAATGATTTTGAAGTCTCTGTAATGGTGTGGTGGTATGTTTGGAAAGATAGGAATTTCTTCACTCTTGGGGAACATCTCTGTCTTCTAGAGGAGACTTTAGCATTGGCAAGTTCCTAACTGATTGAGTTCCAGCTTGCTCAAGTGAAAGTACAACTGCCGGAACAACATCCAGTTTTCATAGATTAGTGTTGGCGGCCTCCAATACAGGATCAACTAATGCTTAATGTGGATGCTTTAGTGGTGTCCAACGAATCTCACACTGGTATTGGAGGTCTTATTAGAGATGTTCGGGCTTCGTTTTGGGTGCTTTCTCAAAACAGTTAGTAGGTCGTTTCTCTCCTTTTATTTCTGAATGTCTGGCTATTAGAGAGAGTTTGCTTTTTGCGAAGGATAGCAGCTTTAGAGTCTCTATTGTTGAGAGTGAATCAGTAAATGCAGTCAGAGCAATCAAGGATTTATGTAGTTGTGCTGCTAAGTTTTCCATTTTAAATGAGATCAAGATCTTGATGTAAGAAGTTAACGGTGATATGTGTAGTCACATTTCTTGCTCTTGTAATGTGCCTGCCCACACATTAGCGAAGTTAGCTTTGTCGCTAGTTGAAGATCAGTATTGGTTAGAGGGTTTTTCTAATTGTATTAATGAGTTTATAAGTGCCAACATGACTTTTTTGATTAATAAAACTCGACTTTTCCCCGTAAAAAAAAGAAAAAAAAAAAACTATACCTAAAAACAAAAACAAAAAAATCAACAAATGTTTTTTTCTAAACATGCGCGTGATTTGGCGCGTGGGAGACCCAAACACTTTTTATGGGAAGTGAAAAATTTTCGGCTGTAGATAAACTCATGAGTCTCATGAAATTTGAACAGTGCAATAATTTCTCATTTGCGAGGATCTTGTCCGACTGTCAGAATCCATAAACAAGAAACCAAACGCCAAAAACGCCGTCGTATTCATCCAATTCCCTCTCCTCCTCCTCCTCCTCCTCCTCCTGGGTTTCTCTCTCGTTCTTCCTCACCCACTCTCTCTTTTCAAAACTCCATCTTCGTACCTCAACAGCAGAAGTAGAAACCAGGAAAAGCAAAAGCTTAAAAATCGAAGTCAAAGATTCAAAAGTAAAAAAAAAAATCTGCTTTTGCGATGTAGAGAAAGCAAGAGAAAGCACTTCTCTTCATCGTCGAAAGCACACACAAAAAAAAGCGCTTGTTCTAGGTATCTTCTCTCCTCAGCAGAACTGTCCTGTTTTATTCGTCGAAATGTTTTTTTTTTCTTTTTTCGGTTGTTTTGTTTTCGAATGTTGTCTTTAGGTTTTCAAAGTCAATGTTTTTACTGTTTTTGGTAGTGGAACGGGTTAGGGCTGGGATTTTGTTGTTGTTCTTATTTTGATCTGTTGGGGTGATGAGTAATTCGCCAATTGAGAAAAGTTTTCACTCAACGTTATAGATCTATTTCGTTTGGAGATTTGTTTGTGTAAATGTGAGAAAAATCACTGCTTTATCATTGTTATAGTTATTATTATTATTATTTTTGCTCTGAAAATGTCGTTATAGTAGCTTTACTTGCCTCTACTTCTGATAGAGCTGGAAAAAAAATATTGTTTTGATTTCTTTCACTTTTATATATATGATTAGTAGGAATCAAAACCTTGTCTTTTACTAGAGAAAAAAATAACTGGTTTTTATTATTTATTATTTTTTTATTTTTTTGGTGGCTTAAAGATTTTGCCATTTTGGTAAGGACTATAGTAGTCTTCCTAAGTAGTTTTTGCAGTGAATTTTGGATTTATATGTAGTAGTCACCACACGGTGAAGCATGTTTGATACGGAGGAAACTTGGGTGGTTATTGCATATAAAACTGGAATTTGATGGTTTATTAAAAGGGTATTTTGAAAATTAGAAATGAGAGGATTTTCTGAGATAGCATGGAAAATTGGAATTTTTGTTGAAAACTTTGGTTTATTAAAAGGTGTCAAACTTGTTGGAATCGTTTAAGAGTATGGAATCAATATTGTGATTTTGTTCGGACTGATCACTCGAATGATGACATTAGTAATTATCTTTGTAGTCATGGGTTTCTCGATACCTGTGGCATGATTCCTAAATTATTGAAATGTGCTTGCTTCTGTAAGAGCAGGTTGGGAATTCTCTACTATACATAACGAGAAGTAAAATGGATTTTTTGCTTGCACTATGTAATCAAATGTATTTCAAGTTATAAAATGGATTTGTGCTTACACAATGTAATTGAACATATTACAAGTTTAAGCTTTTGTGATTGTGTATTGCGTTCTTACTGTTGCCATTGAATGGTTAATTGCAATTTTGTCTTGGAGATTAGACTTGTTCTTGATGCTAAGCCAACATACCATTTTTTCACAGTATTGGCATGCTTATTGGATTAATCAGCGATTGAAGAGTTGAGTTGTTGCTGTATGAATATCAAGTGTTAGCTATCTAAACATGGATAAAGTGTCCTCCGACTGTCAATACCCGGGATGTTTCTTTTGTGTCATGAAGGAAGGGAATCCAAGTAAACGTAGAGCAAGCATTTTGAAATTCTTTAGAGAACTTCCTGCCCAGGATGATGATGGTCAGGTTCTCCCTATCAGCGGGCTTTGGAACACTGCCATGGCACATCCAAATGACCCCGAGTTCATTGAGTTAGGAATATTTGAATGCATGGCTGCTCTAATATGGAAGGGTCTAAAGAATCGTCGCTGGCTTTCTCACGACCAGAATATATACATCCCCTATTACGCAGCGCATATTATTGGATCCTATACCATGAATATGGAAGAATTTGCAGAAAGTTCCGTACATGCTGGGGTTATCCCTCCCTTGGTGGAACTTCTAAGAGGGAGGTTAACTTGGGTTGAGCAGAGAGTAGCTGTTCGAGCGTTAGGACACTTAGCAACATATGCCAGCACTTTTCCTGCCGTAGCTAGTCATGGTGAAATTCTTGAGCTTTCTATTCAACTGGCAACGAGTTCGCTAGAGATAGTGTACTCACATTTTTATCAATATGTTGATAGAAGGCTAAGCTACCATTGCGATTTGCTGACTCGTGGAATGGGTGGTGTTGAAATGGAATCCAGGAAGGCTGAGGAGTGGGCTAGTCAGTTGCAATGTTGGTCCCTGCAGCTCATCAACTGCTTTGCTTTCAAACCGGAGTTTCTTCCCACCATTTGCAAGCCTGAATTCTTGATAAAACTGCCTGGCATGTGGGGTGGGCTTGTTAACGAGAATTCACCAGCTGGTATTGGTTTATTGAGAACAATTTGTCATCATAAGCTTGGGAGAGGACCTGTTGCTGGCTGTCCTGTTATTATTGAATCATTATGTAATATTGCCCGGTCATCCGATGATTGGCAATACATGGCTATTGATTGTCTTCTTTGGCTACTTCAAGACCCAAGTACATGTCATAAGGTTAGTTATTCTATCACTTTATGCTAATACTGTTTTCATTTATTCTTACTTTCTATATATCCTTTTTCTTAATTGTGTGTAGTTCTGTAAGTTCATTTGCAAGTAGCAATCAACTATTAATTTATGTAAAATTAGATTCGTAAGTGGTGTGTCTTTGTTTTCTGTTATGAATAATAGAGAACTAAGAAATTGGTTGTAAAAATTCCCCCCCCAAAAAGAGAGAATAATAATGAGGAATAAAAAACAAAACAAAACAAAACGAAAAAAGGCATGGATATTTCTTCCTTAATGATTTTATTTTCATCAATAGGTGATTAAATTATCGATCTCTTTTTAGTTCCCTTCAACTTAATTCTGCAAATTCTTATGAGGTCTCTGAAAAATATGGTATTCTGTATGATACACTCTAAAAGTAATCCTTTTCTTTTTTACTATTTAAATTTTAAATTTGTAAATTGCTTGCATACATATTAGCCTATACACACATGCACGAACATATTTATCCGCATCTATTGGTTTCTTCTTTTTTCGTCTGTGTTTGGCGTGGCATGGAAATGATGCATGGAAGTCTCTTGTTTTTTGTTCAGAGATCTGCCTGTTATATGCTTGCAACTTTTTGCATTCTGTTTTTCTCTTTTTGAAAGACTTTTTTTTTTTTTTTTTTTAATCGTGTCATCCTTACAAATATCTCAAATGGGCATCTATTAATAGAATTAGACTTTGAAGCATGGTGGTATGAGTTTTTCATTGATGAGAATGCAATATTTATACATGAGTAAAGAGAATCCTAATCTAATTCAAAAAATTTAAACTAAGACTTATCTCCTAATAACTAATAATTTAAAATAATTCAAACTTTAAAATAAAAGATACTAATTAATCTAATCTCTAAATACTAGGATAAACTAAATACAAACTAATTTAAATTTAAATAAATCAATCATCCTTATCGTCAACGGCCCCTGGCAATTGACTAACGAGTTTTTGTTTAAAAAATGTTGTCCTTGCTACTTAATTTATTGATTTTGATTTTTGCCTAATTTCATTTTGCATATTTGATCTCCTTTATTTTTCATGACCTGCCTGCAGCTTAAGAAAAGTAATGAATTTTATAATACTAAAAAGATAAACAATATGTCTCCATATCTTTTGTTTTATTTTGTTTTTGGTATCTTGTTAGGAGTAGAAAACGTCAATAACTGTAGTTAAAAGTGTGAGCATCCTTTTTAAGTTTGCATATGGCAATAGCGGTGGACTGCGAAGTGTCAACTCCTGCTAATTACTTACTTTTAATTTGATGTTAAAGTTTCACTTTTTCCATTTTGTTTATAAACTTTTCAATGCCATATCTGATGCTAGTAAAATTGTTATATAGGTGATTGATAAGGCAGTACCTGCACTTGTAGACCTTGCTGAGATCACAACGCTGGGTGACCACAAGAAGCTTGGGGATTCTATTGCTAATGTTCTTCAGGAATGTATTCAGTCACAAGGGACAGGACGTAACACTCCAAGCAACCGGACGAAAGAACTGATTGAGGAGCTATTAAGTTCCAGACAGAGATTGAAATGGGAAAAGAATATGCCAAAAGAGGATCTACATATTAAACAGGCAGCTGCACTAGTTGTCAAGCTTGAAGGGAATTCCCTATTTTCTTCGGGAAATATAGCTGGAGCTGCATCAAAATACTCCGAAGCATTGGCATTATGTCCAGTGAGATCCAAGAAGGAGAGAGTTGTTTTATACAGTAACCGTGCCCAGTGTTATCTGCTGTTGCAACAACCTTTAGCTGCCA
Source organism: Morus notabilis (assembly GCF_000414095.1). Lineage (NCBI taxonomy): Eukaryota > Viridiplantae > Streptophyta > Magnoliopsida > Rosales > Moraceae > Morus > Morus notabilis. Next base: position 148,190 of record NW_010357121.1, read on the forward strand.
TAAGTGATGCCACACGTGCACTTTGTCTTCACAACCCGCTTAACCGTCATGCCAAAAGCCTTTGGAGAAGAGCTCAGGCTTATGACATGCTTGGTTTAGCAAAGGAGAGTTTATTAGATGCTATTCTGTTTATAAATGAGTGCTCTCAATCAAATGATCCTGATCTATCATTGCGGCAAAATAAAGTTCCTGACTATGCTGAGCGATTAGTCAAGAAGCAAATGCGTGCTGCGTGGTTGTTTAGAGAGGCAGCTATCAAACATGGTGGTGTCCACTGTGAGGGCGATGCTTGTGACATCTATGGCCAAGAAACTGATGATTCGGAATGGGAGACAGCAAGTGAAAGTGATATAGGAAATGATGGAAGGGATGCAATGGGCGATGAAGATGAAGACGACGATGACAATGAATGGAAGAGTGAAGATGAGGGAAAAGATAAATACGATAAACCATCAATAAAAGGTACTACCTAAAAATGATACTCAAATTTCATGCGGAAGTCTGATATAAAAGATGTTTTGATAAAAAAAGATTTTGATTAGTTTAATAGAAGCTTTGTTTATGATGAAAATCTATTTGGACCATGACAGTTGCCACATTAATGATACCATCTAAACTTAAGTATGGAAAAAGTTATCCTTAGCTATCATCTAACTAAATGAGAGATGAATTTTATTCCTTGTTTGTTTCAATGTTTGTGTTTTTTCGTAATATATATGTAAGAGCCATTCCAACAATTATATCTAGAATTTAAACTTGTCTATCATGCAATGATAGTTAAATTTATCAACTGACAGAAATTCTGTCGCCCACATGAAAATGGTTCTTTGAACTCTGTTGTGCTACATGATGTAGAGTTAATTGACGGTCCTGCACTGCATGCAAAATTTCCCTCTCAATCCACAGATTAGATATTTGAACTCTGCGATGAGGAATTCTTCCTGGAGTGGGAGCTTTCTGTGTAGTGTTTCATTCAGGCCATTGGTGCCAACTTGATTCCTCCTGATTTCTTCTTGTTAATACTCTTGCAATTGGTTTTCTAATAACTAGAGCGTGTTTGAACTTTGGATGTCTAAATACTACGTTGGATACTTATTTGTACAGACCTTAAGCATGGATACAATGTGCAGCTTGTTGAAGATGAACCATAAAACTTGGATTGAAGATTTACCCTTCATATCCTGCACGTGCGACAATGGATGTGAAAGGTGAAGAAAGAAGTGACCTCGTTGGCGCGATCAGCTGAATCCGTCCTGAGGTTCATTGGAAACTGCCCGTCTTCCTGGGTCAGGTTAAGGAGAAAGAAAGTAGTCCAGTTCTTTTGTCAATTTAAAACTTGCTTTGTTGTGTATCGTTTTTAATTATTGTTCCTAATTTTTCATATTAAAAGTCAACTGTAGAAAAAAAAAGGGTGAAGTTTTTGAGTCTCGAGAACAAATGAGTGTAGGGTTGTGAAGTTTTTGAGTGATTACTTAGAGTTAGAGGCTTGTGTATATGAAAACGTTTACGCTATTGACATCAAACTATCATTTTGTCAATACTTCCGTCAGTAATTATGGTTTTTGTTTGCCTTAATCCGTGCAAGAAATTGATTTTGCTCTCATTTTTTCTCGCATTCTATTCAATGTAATAATGCTACATTATCCTTCGGTGCTTGAAATACATTTAATTTTACTTGCGTACTATTCTTGGTGCTTCGGTGACGGTTTAGCGTGACTTTGCTGCATTATCGCCAGTTGTGGCTAGCGATTATGCACTCTTTTTCCTTGGGAGGTCCTCTCTCTCAAAGATGAAGACCTTGTGGTTCTCAAAGTGCATGATATATATATATATATAT